>NC_057800.1:370776030-370862867 GCF_018294505.1 Triticum aestivum | reverse complement strand
GTGGGCGCGCGGTCGGGCGAGCCAGCACGCGGTCGACGAGGCGCGGGCATGCCGGGACAGGGCCGGCTCGCGACGGACATGCGACAGGAGCGGGCGAGCATGCGCGGGAGTGGGGCTCCGGCCATGGCGGACAACGACGCGCGGGGGAATCTACGGCGACGAATCAAGACGAGGAACAAGGGGGAAATGGAGGGGATGCTCACGCAAGTCCGATGGCGAGGTCGGGGAGCGCGGGGGTGGCTAGATGCGACGAGCTCAATGACGAGATGCGGCGGCGGTGGCAGAGAAGACGACACAATGGCGAGGTAGCAGGTGTCCGAGCTCAAACCGATGCACGTAGTCGGTGGAGTCGGAGGCGTTGAAGCTCCAGGGCATGGTGACGGGGATGCCGGTGGCCGCGGGATCGACGCGGCAACGACGACCATAAGCTTCAAGCGATGAACAAACGAAAGAGAGAGAGAGTGCGAGGGGATAAGTGAGGATTAGGGTTTGTCTATGGGGTCGGGGGTCTTCTTATCCATATCCCAGGGTTTCGCCGATGCTCGACACGACCATAATATTTAGGATGGATACCATATGTTTGGTTCATGGGCAAGCTTGGATGGGTACCATATGTTTGGTTAGAGGGATAGCCACCCAGGGGACAGGGATAGCCATATTTAGGATGGATACCATATGTTTGGTTCATGGACGAGCTTGGATGAGGCAGGACAGGGATAACCAGATGGTCCGAATATTCCTTAAAAATCTGGCACCGCAGGCGCGCGAAAATCTCGCGGACATGCCTAGCCAGGCTCGCGCCCGAAGCGTTTTCGACCCTGCTCACCTCCAAAATATCCCCAACCCTATGGTTTCGTTTGTTCCCTCGAATCTCTCCTTCCCGTGGGTGCCGGCGGCAGCAAATCGAGGAGACGACCGCAAATTGAAGCTCAGTTCATCGGCCCTCTCTGCTTCCTATCTTTTCTCTCCCACTCGCAGAGATGCGGCGGCGGCGGTGGCCGCATATGGTGCGGCGGCGGGGCGGAGGCAGATGGGTGCGGCGGCAGGGGCGGCCACTGATGGGTGCGGAGGCGGCGGTCGCCGCAGCTAGGCGTGGCGCCGGCGGTAGACAAAGCTTGGCGCGATGTGATAGGCAGGCAGATGCAGGGCACGGTGCTTGAGCAGCTCGACATGTGGGCATTAGATGCAGGAAGATGCGCAGCAGTACAACGCGGGCGTGCGTGGTCCGTGTTGGCCGGTTGCTGGGTGGCGTACGTGCTGGTGGTGGTGTTGACTTGTGTTCTATGTTGTGTGCTGACCTTTGATCTTATTTTCCTACATGAGCTGAAAGGGAAAAACAAAGTTCAAGTAGGGGCGACATGTTCTTATACTTACTATTGCATATATCGTATTTGATTGTCTCATATATTGAAAAATGGGCTAATCTCACTCATCAACCAAACAAAAAAATGTTATCCCAACCAAGATTCATCCTTCAAACCAAACAAAACATGGGCTAATCTTACCCGTCAATCAAACAGAAAAAATGGCTATCCCTATCTAGATGGATAGGGATGCCCATATCCACCCTAACATGTCCCTCTAACCAAACGCATCCCTGCGTGCGTGAGTGCGAGCGCCATGGCCTCTCACTTCCTCTACTTCCTCTGTACATAGGTGGGGTGAAAGGCCGTGGTGGGCTAGGCTTCAATGCACTGTTCCAGTTAGGCCAAGTGACACAGTACTTTGCTCTCTTTTCCTTTTCTTTTTTTCTGTGTTATTTTCTAGCACCGTTATCAATTTCTTTAGTTATCAAATGAATTTTGCTACACATGATACTTTGCACACAAATCAAACACCACATACCAAGGTCACTCACAAACGTTCAAATATTTTGGAGATGTTTAAACAATTGTTTTATTTTGAAAGGTTAAACTAAACGTTGTAGGTCCACTTTAATTGTGGCTAGGGTCAAAAGTGAGAAGTCAAACAATGTTGGTTTCAACATGAAAAATGCTAGGGGAATTTTTAGGATAAAGCGAACATTTTAGTTTTTCTGTTTGAAAAATATTTTATTTTACTCTATTTAAAATTTGAAATTGGCTTTGATTTTTATTAAGTGGCAATTTGGCTTAGTTAAACTTGATGACATGTAACCATTAGTTGTTGGAGAACGCAGTAATTTCAAAAAAATTCCTACGCACACGCAAGATCATGGTGATGCATAGCAACGAGAGGGAAGAGTGTCGTCCACGTACCCTCGTAGACCGTAAGCGAAAGCGTTATGACAACGCGGTTGATGTAGTCGTACGTCTTCACGATCGACCGATCCCTAGTACCTAACGTACGGCATCTCTGCGATCTGCACACGTTTAGCTCGATGACGTCCCGCGAACTCACGATCCAATAGAGCTTTGAGGGAGAGTTTCGTCAGCATGACGGCGTGATGACAGTGATGATGATGCTACCGGAATAGGGCTTCGCCTAAGCACCGCTACGATATAATCGAGGTGGATTATGGTGGAGGGGGGCACCGCACACGGCTTAAAGATCACATGATCAACTTGTGTGTCCATGGGGTGCCCCCCTTCCCCGTATATAAAGGAGTGGAGGAGGGGGAGGGCCGGCCCTCTCTATGGCGCGCCCTGGAGAGTCCTACTCCCTCCGGGAGTAGGATTCCCCCCTTTCCTAGTAGAAGTAGGAGCGCTTCCAAGTAGGAGTAGGAGAGGAAGGAAGGAGGAAAGATGAAGGAAGGAAAGGGGGGCCGGCCCCCCTCCCAATTCGGATTGGGTTTGGGGGCGCGCCTCCCTCCTTTCCCTTCCCTCTCCTCTATTCCACTAAGGCCCAATAAGGCCCATATACTCCCCGCGGGGTTCCGGCAACCTCCCGGTACTCCGAAAAAATGCCCGAACCACTCGGAACCATTCTGACGTCCATATATAGGCTTTCAATATATCGATATTTATGTCTCGACCATTTCGAGACTCCTCGTCATGTCCGTGATCAAATCCGGGACTCCGAACTACCTTCGGTACATCAAAACACATAAACTCGTAATACCGATTGTCACCGAACGTTAAGCGTGCGGACCCTACGGGTTCGAGAACTATGTAGACATGACCGAGACTCATCTCCGGTCAATAACCAATAGCGGAACCTGGATGCTCATATTGATTCCTACATATTCTACGAAGATCTTTATCGGTCAAACCGCATAACGGTATACATTGTTCATTTTGTCATCGGTATGTTACTTGACCGAGATTCAATCGTCGGTATCTCAATACCTAGTTCAATCTCATTACTGGCAAGTCTCTTTACTCGTTCCGTAATGCTAGATCTAGTAACTAACTCATTATCTACATTGCTTGCAAGGCTTATAGTTATGTGCATTACCGAGAGGGCCCAGAGATACCTCTCCGACAATCGGAGTGACAAATCCTAATCTTGATCCATGCCAACTCAACAAACACCATCAGAGACACCTGTAGAGCACCTTTATAATCACCCAGTTACGTTGCAATGTTTGGTAGCACACAAAGTGTTCCTCTAGTATTCTGGAGTTGCATGATCTCATAGTCATAGGAACATGTATAGTTATGGAAAAAAGCAATAGCAACAAAACAAAACGATCATCGTGCTAAGCTAACGGATGGGTCAAGTCAATCACATCATTCTCTAATGATGTGATCCCGTTAATCAAATGACAACTCATGTCTATGGTTAGAAAACATAACCATCATTGATTCAACGAGCTAGTCAAGTAGAGGCAAACTAGTGACACTCTGTTTGTCTATGTATTCACACGTGTATTAAATTTCTGGTTAATACAATTCTAGCATGAGTAATAAACATTTATCATGATATAAGGAAATATAAATAACAACTTATTATTGCCTCTAGGGCATATTTCCTTTAGTCTCCCACTTGCACTAGAATCAATAATCTAGATTACATTGTAATGATTCTAACACCCATGGAGTCTTGGTTGTGATCATGTTTTTCTCGTTAGAGAAGCTTAGTCAACGGGTCTGCAACATTCAGATCCGTATGTATCTTGCAAATCTCTATGTCTCCCTCCTTGACTTGATCGCATATGGAATTGAAGCGTCTCTTGATGTGCTTGGTTCTCTTGTGAAATCTGGATTCCTTTGCCAAGGCAGTTGCTCCAGTATTGTCACAAAATATTTTCATTGGACCTGATGCACTAGGTATGACACCTAGATCGGATATGAACTCCTTCATCCAGACTCCTTCATTTGCTGCTTCCGAAGCAGCTATGTATTCTGCTTCACACGTAGATCCCGCCACGGCGCTCTGCTTCGAACTGCACCAACTGACAGCTCCACCATTTAATAAAAACACCTATCCGGTTTGTGAGTTAGAGTCATCCGGATCAGTGTCAAATCTTGCATCGACGTAACCGTTTACGATGAGCTCTTTGTCACCTCCATATACGAGAAACATATCCTTAGTCCTTTTCAGGTATTTCAGGATGTTCTTGACCGCTGTCCAGTGATCCACTCCTGGATTACTTTGGTACCTCCCTGCTAAACTTATAGCAAGGCACACATCAGGTCTGGTACACAACATTGCATACATGATAGAGCCTATGGCCGAAGCATAGGGAACACCTTTCATTTTCTCTCTATCTTCTGCAGTGGTCGGGTGAGGGAGTCCTGGATTAGGGGGTGTTCGGATAGCCGAACTATACCTTCAGCCGGACTCCTGGACTATGAAGATACAAGATTGAAGACTTCGTCCCGTGTCCGGAAAGGACTTTCCTTGGCGTGGAAGGCAAGCTTGGTGATACGGATGTTCAGATCTCCTACCATTGTAACCGACTCTATGTAACCCTAACCCTATCCGGTGTCTATATAAACCGGAGGGTTTTAGTCTGTAGGACAACAGACACATCAACAATCATACCATAGGCTAGCTTCTAGGGTTTAGCCTCTCTGATCTCGTGGTAGATCTACTCTTGTACTACCCATATCATCAATATTAATCAAGCAGGACGTAGGGTTTTACCTCCATCGAGAGGGCTCGAACCTGGGTAAAACTTCATGTCCCTTGCCTCCTGTTACCATCTGGCCTAGACGCACAGTTCGGGACCCCCTACCCGAGATCCGCCGGTTTTGACACCGACATTGGTGCTTTCATTGAGAGTTCCTCTGTGCCGTCGCTGTCAGGCCCGATGGCTCCTACGATCATCAATGGCGATGCAGTCCAGGGTGAGACCTTCCTCCCGGGACAGATCTTCGTCTTTGGCGGCTTCGCACCGCGGGCCAATTCACTTGGCCATCTAGAGCAGATCGAAAGCTACGCCCCTAGCCGTCAGGTCAGATTCGGAAGTTTAAACTACATGGCTGACATCTGCGGGGACTTGATCTTCGACGGATTCGAACCACTGCCGAGCGCGCCGCACTGTCATGACGAGCATGATCTAACTCTGCCGCCGAACGGTGCCCTGGAGGCCGCACCCGCACTGGCTCCGACCCTTAGTTCGGAGTCAACTGCGTCGATCGAGGATGGGCGGTTGGACGCCACCTCGAGGGCTGCGATCCAAACGGCGATTGAGCCGAACACCAGCCCCGTACTCTGTGAGGCTCGTGACTCCAAGGAGCCGGACTCCTCTCCGGACTCCGATCCCTCCGCGCCCCTGCCAGTCGAATCTGATTGGGAGCCGATCATGGAGTTCACTGCCGCAGACATCTTTCAGCACTCGCCTTTCGCCGATATCCTGAAGTCACTGAAGTCTCTCTCTTTATCAGGAGAGCCCTGGCCGGACTACGGTCAGTAAGGTTGGGGTACGGACGATGAAGAAATTCAAAACCCACCCACCACCCACTTTGTAGCCACTGTCGACGACTTAACCGACATGCTCGACTTCGACTCTGAAGACATCGACGGTATGGACGCCGATGAAGGAGATGATGAAGAACCAGCGCCTACTAGGCCCTGGAAAGCCACCTCGTCATATGACATATACATGGTGGACACCCCAAAAGAGGGAGAGGGCGATGGAACAGCGGAGGATGACCCCTCCAAGAAACAGCCCAAGCGCTGGCGTCAGCGGCGCCGCTCAAAATCCCGCCAACACAAAAACGGTGATTCCAGCACGGGAGATAATAATACTCCGGAGAGTGCCGAAGAAAACACCCTCCAGCAAGGTTTAGCACAGGAGGATGGAGAAACCAGCCCTCGTGAGAGGGCGACAGACAGAGAGGTAGAGGACGATAATTATATACCTCCCTCGGAAGACGAGGCAAGCCTCGACGACGACGAATTCGTCATGCCAGAGGATCCCATTGAGCAAAAGCGTTTCCAACGCAGGCTTATGGCCACGGCAAGAAGCCTCAAGAAAAAACAGCAATAGCTCATAGCTGATCAAGATTTGCTGGTTGACAGATGGACTGAAGTCCTTGCGGCCGAAGAGCATAAACTCGAACGCCCCTCCAAGAGTTACCCAAAGCGCAAGTTGCTACCCCGATTAGAGGAGGAAGCACTTGATGCGGCCGAATGGCCACCTCGTGGCCGCGACAGAGAGGCCTCCCGGCCCTCCACTCAAGCCGCACCCCGTACCAAGGCACGGGAATATGCGCCGGACTTACGAGACATGTTGGAGGACAAGGCAAGGCAAACACGATCGATCTACGGATCGCGTGGGCACCCCACGGCTCAAGACGGTAACCGTCATGCCGGCCACAAATTCGGCAGGGCCGAACACAGTAGACAAAGCTCATTGGAGCTACGTCATGATATCGCCCAGTACAGAGGCGCCGCACACCCACTGTGCTTTACAGACGAAATAATGGATCATCAAATCCCCAAGGGTTTCAAACCCGTAAACATCGAATCATATGATGGCACAATAGACCCCGCGGTATGGATCGAGGATTATCTCCTTCATATCCACATGGCCCGCGGCGACGATTTTCACGCCATCAAATACCTCCCACTCAAGCTTAAAGGACCAGCTCGGCATTGGCTCAACAACTTGCCAACAGGATCAATCAGTTGTTGGGAGGACCTGGAAGCCGCATTCCTCAACAATTTCCAGGGCACTTATGTGCGACCCCCAGACGCCGATGACCTAAGTCACGTAATCCAGCAGCCAGAGGAATCGGCCAGACAATTCTGGACACAGTTCCTAACAAAGAAAAATCAAATAGTCGACTGTCCGGACGCTGAGGCCCTAGCAGCCTTCAAGCACAATATCCGTGATGAGTGGCTGGCCTGGCACCTCGGACAGGAAAAGCCGAAATCTATGGCAGCACTCACGACACTCATGACCCGCTTTTGCGCGGGAGAAGACAGCTGGCTTGCTCGTAGCAACAAGATGACCAAGAACCCTGGTAGTTTGGACACCAGGGACATTAGTGGCAGGTCGCGTCGCAACAAGCAGAAGCGCCGCATTAACAACAACAATGTTGAGGATACGACAGTTAATGCCGGATTCAGACGCTCTAAATCCAGTCAGCGGAAGAAGCCATTCAAAAGGAATCCTAGGGGCCCGTCCAGCTTGGACCAAATACTCGACCGCTTGTGCCAAATACATGGCACCCCTGAAAAGCCGGCCAATCACACCAACAGGGATTGTTGGGTGTTCAAGCAGCCAGGCAAGTTAAGCGCCGACAATGAAGACAAGGGGCTGCATAGCGATGACGATGAGGAGCCTCGGCCGCCGAACAACAATGGACAGAAGGGTTTTCCCCCACAAGTGCGGACGGTGAACATGATATACGCCACCCACGTCCCCAAAAGGGAGCGGAAGCGCGCGTTAAGGGACGTATATGCGGTAGAGCCAGTCGCCCCAAAGTTCAACCCATGGTCCTCCTGCCCGATCACCTTTGATCGAAGAGACCATCCCACTAGCATCCGTCATGGCGGATTTGCTGCATTGGTTCTAGACCCAATTATTGACGGATTTCATCTCACTAGAGTCCTCATGGACGGCGGCAGCAGCCTGAACCTGCTTTACCAGGATACAGTGCGAAAAATGGGCATCGATCCCTCGAGGATTAAGCCCACCAAAACGATCTTTAAAGGCGTAATACCAGGTGTAGAGGCCAACTGTACAGGCTCAGTCACACTTGAAGTGGTCTTCGGATCCCCGGATAATTTCCGAAGCGAGGAATTGATCTTCGACATAGTCCCATTCCGCAGTGGCTATCTTGCACTGCTCGGACAAACCGCATTCGCCAAATTCAATGCGGTACCGCACTACGCATACCTTAAGCTCAAGATGCCAGGCCCTCGAGAAGTAATTACGGTCAATGGAAACACCGAACGCTCCCTCCGAACGGAGGAGCACACGGCGGCCCTTGCAGTGGAAGTACAAAGCAGCCTCTTCAGGCGGTTCTCCAGTCTGTCCATTAAACGTCCAGACACCGTCAAGCGCGCCTAGAGTAACCTACAACAAGACCGCCTGGCATGTTCCGAGCAGGCGTAGCAATGCGGCCCCAACCCCAACCCTCGCAAAAAGGCGACGCCAATACTTCGCGTACATAACTACGCTCTAGAAATACCATGGGCATACGGGGAGGGGCACCATCATGGCACGCCCAAAACACGGCTTAAACAGCACCAGGGGCTGCCGATTTTTTACTTTTCAGGACTCTATTCTTCGGAAGGCCTGTTCGGCAGTTCAATTGCCGCACAAACGATGCAAGGACCAGGGAAGCAGACAAGCCATGCCGCATTACGGAAATTCCAGGTGGTCTCTATCACGAGCAGTATACCTGTTTCGCATACTATTCCGCAGCTTGCCCCTGGAGCAGACATGTTAAATAGTCCAACTTTTCGTTTATCGCATTACTTATATCGTTCTGCTTTGATCGCATCTATTTTTAAACAATGCATAGCTTTTGTCTATTTTCGCATTATCTTTTTATAAATAAATGTTCCTTAACGACATGTTGCACCCGTACAACTTGGTACGGCCAAAATACGCCAGGGGCTTTTAGCACCCCTCAATATGGTGTGAGAAGTCCGAACACTTTCACAAGTGCGGCACCCCGAACTTATAGCACTATATGCATCGGCTCCGAATCATGTCTTGGGTCAATAGTTGGGTTTGCCCGGCTCCTATGTTTTGGTGCCTTACGTTCCGCTATATCGGCTAAGGTAGCACTAGGAGAACCACTGCGATTGTGCCCTAGTTGAGCTGGGCCGAGCACCTCAGTGGAGAAAGCTAAAACTGACTGTCATGATGATGCGAGAGTTGGTCGCTGTTCGAGAGGTTTTTACGAGTCCCTAAAGACTTATGCCGCTTAGGGCGTGGAGTCGGCTCTGTCCGGCCAAGGCGTGGATAGCGCCCCCAACTCGGTCTTCCGAATACTAGGGGCTTCGCCGAAATTTGAAATTATAGAATTCTATGGCTAAGTGAGAGTGTTCATGCATTATAGTCAGATTGCCTCGTTCGTTGGGCTGAGCGCTTCCCTTGAAGGACCCAAATATAGGAAAAAGAGCGCCCAGGTTTATCCCTGAACACCCCAGCACTAGCGGCAAGGGGGCAGAAGCCGACGACTCGCCATCTCTCAGTATTGATAAACAGCCGCACAGAAGGTAATATTTTAAATTCAAGCAGCATTGCTCAGCGCATATGAACAAGTTTTCAGCGCACAGGACAAACACGAGCGAGTTTTACTCAAAAATTACATCCCTAGTACATTCATCAGCCACAAGGCGGGCACCCTTCAGAACATCCTTATAGTAATTTTCGGGCTTGCGATGCTCTTTCCCCGCTGGTGGCTCGTCCTTCACAAGCTTCTCCGCATCCAGCCTGCCCCAGTGCACCTTAGCACGGGCAAAGGCCCTACGGGCACCTTCAATACAGACGGAGCGCTTGATGACTTCGAGCCTTGGACAGGCCTCCACCAGCCGCCGCACCAGCCCAAAATAGCTCCTAGGCAGAGCCTCTCTAGGCCACAGCCGAACTAGGAGGCCCTTCATGGCCTGTTCGGCCGCCTTGTGGAGCTCGACCAGTTGCTTTAGCTGGTCGCTCAGGGGCACGGGGTGTCCGGCCTCAGCATACTGAGACCAGAACACCTTCTCCGTCGAGCTGCCCTCCTCGGCTCGATAGAACGCGGCAGCATCGGATACACTCCGGGGAAGATCTGCAAATGCCCCTAGAGAGCTCCGGATTCGGGTAAGTATCAAGTAACTCACGTTTATGTGTTTACTTTGCATAAAGAATGCCTTATCCACCGCTATCTTCTTCACCTCATCCAACTCCTGGAGGGTCTTCTGGGATTGGGCCTTGGCAGATTTGGCATTCTCAATAGCCACCGCAAGCTCGGACGCTTGCGTCTTCGAGTCACGCTCCAAACTCTCATGTTTTTCCATGAGAGCCTGGAGCTCTTGCCGCACCTTGCCAACCTCGGCCTCATACTTCTCCCGCTCGGTGCACTCCGAGGCCGAATTCTTCTCGGCCTTGTCCAGCGCTTGCTTAAGGGTCGCCACCTCAGATGTGGCCCCTACAATAGCCACGATAATCCTGTCATTTTTTGCAATTGCACCTTTTTTATATATATATTTTTAACAAGGTATTTCTTACCTTCATTGTCCTCGATCTGCTTCTTGGCACGCTCGAGCTCTTGCTCGGACCTTTCGAGGTCCTGCTTTAGCGTGTCCACTTCCGCAGTCAGTGCGGCGGACGCAAGCAGGGTAGCCTGCACATGCATATTGACTCATTTTTGTTAGACTCCTGCGAATTCTATTTGATCCTTTATTCGGCTTTTCTTCCTGAACGCCAAACAGAGCATCAGGGGCTACTGTCTATGCGGTACTATTATTTACACTTTCTTTACTTATCTCGAAGCCTGTCAAAAGGCTAGTACAAGCTTCAGTCAGTCCGTTTTTTGCGGACTGAACCTTCTGGACCACCGCACTCATAATAGCGCGATGCTCCTCGTCAATGGAGGCGCCTTGGAGCGCCTCCAGCATATTGTCCGGCGCCTCCGGTTGGACGGAGGCTGCCGGCACGGTGGACTTGCTCCTCTTGGAAGGAGGTCCCCCGCCGGACTCCGGAACCTTTGAAGGTTCCGGAGCGGTGTCCGGCCTAGAGCCGGACTTGGAGCCCTGGGGGGTTTCATCCCCCTTACTCCTAGAGTCCGGGAGGTCACCTTGCGGCGCCTCCGGGACCACCTCCTCCCTGCTTGGAACCTGTTGGGACAACACCTCGGTGTCATCCGTAGGGCGGGGGGAGGAAGCCGTCAGAAGCGAGTTCACATCCGACAAGTCCAGTGAGCCGCTCGATGACGCATCGAGCCGGTCTTTGGGTGGGCTGCATAAGCATATTCGACATAAGGGAAAGTTGTGCAATAAACGAATACTATGAATTACTCCGGTATCCGGATACTCACGATTTTGCCAGGGGCTTGGCCCTGGGCTGCCACTCATCTCCGCCGTCGTCTGCGTCGGCGGAGTAGTCCGGAGGAAGGGTTTTCCCCTTCTTGGACCCTCCGGCCTCCTCAGAGAGGGCGGCCTTCCTTTTCTTCTCTCCTCCCACTGGAGGGGGAGAGGTTTCTTCTTCTTCCTCCTCGTATTCGCGAGAGGAAGGCGCTTCGGGACCGTCGGATGATGAATCCGACACCTCCTGGCGCCGGGCACTCTTTCGAGTCCCCGTGGCCCTTTTCGTGGCCTTCTTCTTTGGCACCACATAGGGCGCCGGAACCAGCAGCCTCGCCAAGCGAGCGTCTGCTGGGCCTTCGGGCAAAGGCGCCGGACAGTTGATCTGTCCGGACGTCACCTGCCAATCCTGTCAGAGGAAAGGGAGCTTAGATCCCGCATAGAGTCAAACTATGGAAAACTGATACCCTGTAAAAGGAAAAAACAGCTTACCGCGAGCGCGTGACGCTGCGTGCTGAATCCGCGATCCTCGGTAGCGGATGCGGGAGCCTCGGCGCCCTTGAAAAGCATCCTCCAGGCATCTTCGTACGTCATGTCGAAGAGCCTATTTAGAGTTTGATGCTGCGCCGGGTCGAACTCCCACAGATTGAAGGCCCGTCGTTGACACGGGAGGATCAGGCGGATGAGCATAACCTGGACTACGTCGACAAGCTTGAGCTTCTTGTCCACCAGGGTTTGGATGCATGTTTGGAGTCCGCCCAGCTCTCTGTTTTTACCCCAAGACAGGCCTATCTCCTTCCAGGAGGTGAGCCGTGTAGGGGGGCCGGATCGAAACTCAAGGGGTGTGATCCATTCGGTGTCGCGCGGCTCGGTGACATAAAACCACCATGATTGCCACCCCTTCAGGGTCTCCACAAAGGAGCCCTCGAGCCACAGGACGTTGGCCATCTTGCCAACCATGGCACCGCCGCACTCCGCCTGGCTGCCGCGCACCACCTTTGGCTTGATGTTGAAAGTCTTAAGCCATAGGCCGAAATGGGGGCGAATGCGGAGGAACGCCTCGCACACGACGATGAACGCCGAGATGTTGAGGACGAAGTTCGGGGCCAGATCGTGGAAATCTAGGCCGTAGTAGAACATGAGCCCCCGGACAAATGGATGCAGAGGGAAGCCCAGTCCGCGGAGGAAATGGGGGAGGAATACCACCCTCTCATGGGGCCTAGGAGTGGGGATGAGCTGCCCCTTTTCGGGAAGCCGGTGCGCGATGTCGCTAGCCAGATATCCGGCCTTCCTCAGCTTTTTGATGTGTCCCTCCGTGACGGAGGAGACCATCCACTTGCCTCCCGCTCCGGACATGACTGGAGAAGGTTGAGGTGGTAGTGCGGACTTGGGCGCTGGAGCTCGAGTGCGCAAGAATGGATAGGCAAAGGAGGAAGAAGGCGTGGGTGAAAAGGTGGATCCTTATCCCCTTATATGGGTGGACGCAACTACGTGTCCCCACCATCCTGGTAAAACTCGCTTATCTCCAAGCGCCATAATCAATGGCGCGGTTGGGTTACCCACGCCCATATTGATGAGAATCCCGAAATAAGGGGACACGATCTCTGCTTTAACAAGACGTGCCAAGGAAACCGCCTCGCATAACGCGCTAAGATGGGACAGTAAAATGGTTCGAATAAAATCTTGGCCGTGGTGTGATGTCACACTACGGAGTACGTCAGCAGATTAGATTTGTGTAACTATTATTCTCTCTATGGCAATATGTGGAAACTTATTTTGCAGAGCCGGACACTATCTTTGTGTTCAAAGTCTTCTATGAAGTACTTGGAGGAGGAACCCGCCTTGCAATGCCGAAGACAATCTGCGCGCCGGACTCATCGTCATTGAAGCCTGGTTCAGGGGCTACTGAGGGAGTCCTGGATTAGGGGGTGTTCGGATAGCCGAACTGTACCTTCAGCCGGACTCCTGGACTATGAAGATACAAGATTGAAGACTTCGTCCCATGTCCGGAAGGGACTTTCCTTGGCGTGGAATGCAAGCTTGGTGATACGGATGTTCAGATCTCCTACCATTGTAACCGACTCTATGTAACCCTAACCCTATCCGGTGTCTATATAAACCGGAGGGTTTTAGTCCGTAGGACAACAGACACATCAACAATCATACCATAGGCTAGCTTCTAGGGTTTAGCCTCTCTGATCTCGTGGTAGATCTACTCTTGTACTACCCATATCATCAATATTAATCAAGCAGGACATAGGGTTTTACCTCCATCGAGAGGGCCCGAACCTGGGTAAAACTTCGTGTCCCTTGCCTCCTGTTACCATCCGGCCTAGACGCACAGTTCGGGACCCCCTACCCGAGATCCGCCGGTTTTGACACCGACATCGGGCATTAAGTCTGACTCAACTTCACACCTTATAATACAGGCAAGAACCCTTTCTTTGCCTAATCCATTTTGAACTTCTTCAAAACTTTATCAAGGTATGTGCTTTGTGAAAGTCCAATTAAGCGTCTTGATCTATCTCTATAGATCTTGATGCCCAATATATAAGCAGCTTCACCAAGGTCTTTCATTGAAAAATTCTTATTCAAGTATCCTCTTATGCTATTCAGAAATTCAGTATCATTTCTGATTAACAATATGTCATCTACATATAATATCAGAAATGCTATGGAGCTCCTACTCACTTTCTTGTAAATACAGATTTCTCCAAAAGTCTGTATAAAACCATATACTTTGATCACACTATAAAAGCGTATATTCCAACTCCGAGAGGCTTGCACTAGTCCATAAATGGATCGCTGGAGCTTGCACACTTTGTTAGAACCTTTTGGATCGACAAAACCTTCTGGTTGCATCATATACAACCCTTCTTTAAGATATCCATTAAGGAATGCAGTTTTGACATCCATTTGCCAACTTTCATAATCATAAAATGTGGCAATTGCTAACATGATTCTGACGAACTTAAGCATCGCTACGAGTGAGAAGGTCTCATCGTAGTCAACTCCTTGAACTTGTCGAAAACCTTTCTCAACAAGTCAAGCTTTGTAGACAGTAACATTACCGTCAGCGTCAGTCTCCTTCTTGAAGACCCATTTATTCTCTATGGCCTGCCGATCATCGGGCAAGTCAACCAAAGTCCACACTTTGTTCTCGTACATGGATCTCATCTCAGATTTCATGGCTTCAAGCCATTTTGCGGAATCTGGGCTCATCATCGCTTCCTCATAGTTCGTAGGTTCGTCATAGTGAAGTAACATGACTTCCAGAACAGGATTACCGTACCACTCTGGTGTGGATCTTACTCTGGTTGACCTACGAGGTTCGGTAGTAACTTGATCAGAAGTTTCATGATCATCACCATTAGCTTCCTCACTTACTGGTGTAGGAATCACTAGAACTGATTTTAGTGATGAACTACTTTCCAATAAGGGAGAAGGTACAATTACCTCGTTAAGTTCTACTTTCCTCCCACTCACTTCTTTCGAGAGAATCTCCTTCTCTAGAAAGGATCCATTCTTAGCAACGAATACCTTGCCTTCGGATCTATGATAGAAGGTGTACCCAACAGTCTCCTTCGGGTATCCTATTAAGACACATTTCTCCGATTTGGGTTCGAGCTTATCAGGTTGAAGCTTTTTCACATAAGCATCGCAGCCCCAAACTTTAAGAAACGACAACTTGGGTTTCTTGCCAAACCACAGTTCATAAGGTGTCATCTCGACGGATTTAGATGGTGCCCTATTTAATGTGGATGCAGCTGTCTCTAAAGCGTAACCCCAAAACGATAGTGGTAAATCAGTGAGAGACATCATAGATCACACCATATCTAGTAAAGTATGATTACGACGTTCGGACACACCCTTACGCTGTGGTGTTCCAGGTGGCGTGAGTTGCGAAACTATTCCACATTGTCTCAAATGAAGTCCAAACTCATAACTCAAATATTCACCTCCACGATCAGATCGTAGAAACTTGATATTCTTGTTACAATGATTTTCCACTTCACTCTAAAATTCTTTGAACTTTTCAAATGTTTCAGACTTATGTTTCATTAACTAGGTATACCCATATCTTCTCAAATCATCTGTGAAGGTGAGAAAATAACGAAACCCGCCGCGAGCCTCAATACTCATCGGACCACATACATTAGTATGTATGATTTCCAACAAATCTATTGCTCGCTCCATTGTTCCGGAGAATGGCGTTTTAGTCATCTTGCCCATGAGGCATGGTTCGCAAGTACCAAGTGATTCATAATCAAGTGATTCTAGAAGTCCATCAGAATGGAGTTTCTTCATGCGCTTTACACCAATATGACCTAAACGGCAGTGCCACAAATAAGTTGCACTATCATTATCAACTCTGCATCTTTTGGCTTCAATACTATGAACATGTGTATCAGTACTATCAAGATTTAGTAAAAATAGACCACTCATCAGGGGTGCATGACCATAAAAAGATATTACTCATATAAATAGAACAACCATTATTCTCTGATTTAAATGAATAACCGTCTCGCATCAAACAAGGTCCAGATATAATGTTCATGCTCAACGGTGGCACCAAATAACAATTATTTAGGTCTAATACTAATCCCGAAGGTAGATGTAGAGGTAGTGTGCCGACGACGATCACATCGACTTTGGAACCATTTCCCACGCGTATCGTCAGCTCGTCCTTAGCCAATCTTCGCTCAATCCGTAACTCCTGTTTCGAGTTGCAAATGTTAGCACCTGAATCAGTATCAAATACCCAGGCACTACTGCGAGCATTAGTAAGGTACACATCAATAACATGTATATAAAATATACCTTTCACTTTGCCATCCTTCTTCTCCGCCAAATACTTGGGGCAGTTCCGCTTCCAGTGACCAGTTCCTTTGCAGTAGAAGCACTCAGTCTCAGGCTTAGGTCCAGACTTGGGTTTCTTCTCTTGAGCAGCAACTGGCTTGTTGTTCTTCTTGAAGTTCCCCTTATTTCCTTTTTCCCTTTTTCTTGAAACTGGTGGTCTTGTTGACCATCAACACTTGACGCTCCTTCTTGATTTCTATCTCCGCAGCCTTTAGCATTGCGAAGAGCTCAGGAATCGTATTATCCATCCCTTGCATATTATAGTTCATCACGAAGCTCTTGTAGCTTGGTGCTAGTGATTGAAGAACTCTGTCAATGACAATATCATCAGGAAGATTAACTCCCAGTTGAGTCAAGTGGCTGTGGTACCCAGACATTCTGAGTATATGTTCACTAACAGAACTATTCTCCTCCATCTTGCAGCTGTAGAACTTATTGGAGACTTCATATCTCTCAATCCAGGCATTTGCTTGAAATATTAACTTCAACTCCTCGATCATCTCATATGCTCCATGATGTTCAAAACGTTGTTGAAGTCCCAGTTCTGAGCTGTAAAGCATGGCACACTGAACTATCGAGTAGTCATGAGCTTTGCTATGCCTGGTGTTCATAACATCTGGCATTGCTCCTGCAGCGGGTTTGTCACCTAGCGGTGCTTCTAGGACGTAATTCTTCTGTGGAGCAATGAGGATAATACTCAAGTTACGGACCCAGTCCATGTAGTTGCTACCATCATCTTCAACTTAGCTTTCTCTAGGAACGCATTAAAATTCAACGGAACAACAGCACGGGCCATCTATCTACAATAACATAGATATGCAAAATACTACCAGGTACTAAATTCATGATAAATTAAAGTTCAATTAATCAAATTACTTAAGAACTCCCACTTAGATAGACATCTCTCTAATCATCTAAGTGAGCACGTGATCCATATCAACTAAACCATGTTCGATCATCACGTGAGATGGAGTAGTTTTCAATGGTGAACATCACTATGTTGATCATATCTACTATATGATTCACGCTCGACCTTTCGGTCTCAGTGTTCTGCGGCCATATCTGCATATGCTAGGCTCGTCAAGTTTAACCTGAGTATTCTGGGTGTGCAAAACTGGCTTGCACCCGTTTTATGTGAACGTAGAGCTTATCACACCCGATCATCACGTGGTGTATTGGCACGATGAACTGTAGCAACGGTGCATACTTAGGAAGAACACTTATACCTTGAAATTAGTGAGAGATCATCTTATAATGCTACCGCTGAACTAAGCAAAATAAGATGCATAAAGGATAAACATCACATGCAATGAATATAAGTGATACGATATGGCCATCATCATCTTGTGCCTTTGATCTCCATCTCCAAATCACTGTCATGATCACCATCGTCACCGGCTTGACACCTTGATCTCCATCGAAGCATCATTGTCGTCTCGCCAACTATTGCCTCTATGACTATCGCTACCGCTTAGTGATACAGAAAAGAAATTACATGGCGATTGCATATCATATAATAAAGCGACAACCATATGGCTCCTGCCAGTTGCCGATAACTGTGTTACCAAACATGATCATCTCATACAATAAAATTTAGCATCATGACTTGACCATATCACATCACAACATGCCCTGCAAAAACAAGTTAGACGTCCTCTACTTTGTTGTTGCAAGTTTTACGTGGCTGCTACGGGCTGAGCAAGAACCGTTCTTACCTACGCATCAAAAACCACAACGCGGTATAGTGATTGCTTTTTGATCTTCAGAAAGAACCCTGTTCATTGAATCCGATTCAACTAAAGCTGGAGAAACAGACACCCACTAGCCACCTGTGTGCGAAGCACGTCGGTAGAACCAGTCTCGCATAAGCGTACGCGTAATGTCGGTCTGGGCTGCTTCATACAACAATGCCGCTGAATCAAGAATCAACTAGTGATGGCAAGAAATATGTATATACCCGCGCCCACAACTCCTTTGTGTTCTACTCATGCATATAACATCTACGCATCAACCTGGCTCAGATGCCACCTTGGGGAACGCAGTAATTTCAAAAAATTTCCTACGCACACGCAAGATCATGGTGATGCATAGCAACGAGAGGGAAGAGTGTCGTCCATGTACCCTCGTAGACCGTAAGTGGAAACGTTATGACAATGCGGTTGATGTAGTCGTATGTCTTCACGATCGACCGATCCCTAGTACCGAACGTACGGCACCTCCGCGATCTGCACACATTCAGCTCGGTGACGTCCCGCGAACTCACGATCCAGTAGAGCTTCGAGGCAGAGTTTCGTCAGCACGACGGCGTGATGACGGTGATGATGATGCTACCAGAACAGGGCTTCGCCTAAGCACCGCTACGATATAACCGAGGTGGATTATGGTGGAGGGGGCACCGCACACGGCTAAAAGATCAACTGATCAACTTGTGTGTCCATGGGGTGCCCCCTCCCCCGTATATAAAGGAGTGGAGGAGGGGGAGGGCTGGCCCTCTCTATGACGTGCCCTGGGGGAGTCCTACTCCCTTCGGGAGTAGGATTCCCCCCTTTCCTAGTAGAAGTAGGATCCCTTCCAAGTAGGAGTAGGAGAGCAAGGAAGGAGGAGAGAGGGAGGAAGGAAAGGGGGGCGACCCCCCTCCCAATTCAGATTGGGCTTGGGGGCGCGCCTCTCTCCTTTCCCTTCCCTCTCCTCTATTCCACTACGGCCCAATAAGGCCCATATACTCCTCGGGGGGTTCCGGTAACCTCCCTGTACTCCGGAAAAATACCCGAACCACTCGGAAACATTCCGGTGTCCAAATATAGGCTTCCAATATATCGATCTTTACGTCTCGACCATTTCGAGACTCCTCATCATGTCCGTGATCAAATCTGGGACTCGAAACTACCTTTGGTACATCAAAACACATAAACTTGTAATACCGATCGTCACTGAACGTTAAGCGTGCGGACCCTACGGGTTCGAGAACTATGTAGACATGACCGAGACTCATCTCCGGTAAATAACCAATAGCGGAACCTGGATGCTCATATTGGTTCCTATATATTCTACGAAGATCTTTATCGGTCAAACTGCATAATGGTATACGTTGTTCCCTTTGTCATCGGTATGTTACTTGCCCGAGATTCGATCGTCGGTATCTCAATACCTAGTTCAATCTCGTTACCGGCAAGTCTCTTTACTCGTTCCGTAATGCTAGATCCCATAACTAACTCATTAGCTACATTGCTTGTAAGGCTTATAGTGATGTGCATTACCGAGAGGGCCCAGAGATACCTCTCCGACAATCGGAGTGACAAATCCTAATCTTGATCCATGCCAACTCAACAAACACCATCGGAGACACCTGTAGAGTACCTTTATAATCACCCAGTTACGTTGCGATGTTTGGTAGCACACAAAGTGTTCCTCCAGTATTCTGGAGTTGCATGATCACATAGTCATAGGAACATGTATAATTATGGAAAAAGCAATAGCAACAAAACAAAATGATCATCGTGCTAAGCTAATGGATGGGTCAAGTCAATCACATCATTCTCTAATGATGTGATCCCGTTAATCAAATGACAACTCATGTCTATGGTTAGGAAACATAACCATCATTGATTCAACAAGCTAGTCAAGTAGAGGAAAACTAGTGACACTCTGTCTATGTATTCACACATGTACTAAGATTCCGGTTAATACAATTCTAGCATGAATAATAAACATTTATCATGATATAAGGAAATATAAATAACAACTTATTATTGCCTCTAGGGCATATTTCCTTCAGTCTCCCACTTGCACTAGAGTCAATAATCTAGATTACATTGTAATGATTGTAACACCCATGGAGTCTTGGCGCTGATCATGTTTTGCTCGTGAGAGAGGCTTAGTCAACGGGTCTGCAACATTCAGATCCGTATGTATCTTGCAAAAATCTATGTCTCCCTCCTTGACTTGATCACGGATGGAATTGAAGCGTCTCTTGATGTGCTTGGTTCTCTTGTGAAATCTGGATTCCTTTGCCAAGGTAATTGCACCAGTATTGTCACAAAATATTTTCATTGGACCCGATGCACTAGGTATGACACCTAGATCGGATATGAACTCCTTCATCCAGACTCCTTCATTTGCTGCTTCGGAAGCAGCTAAGTATTCTTCTTCACACGTAGATCCCGCCACGACGCTCTGCTTGGAACTGCACCAACTGACAGCTCCACCATTTAATAAAAACATGTATCCGTTTTGTGACTTAGAGTCATCCAGATCAGTGTCAAAGTTTGCATCGATGTAACCTTTTACGATGAGCTCTTTGTCACCTCCATATACGAGAAACATATCCTTAGTTCTTTTCGGGTATTTCAGGATGTTCTTGACCGTTGTCCAGTGATCCACTCCTGGATTACTTTGGTACCTCCCTGCTAAACTTATAGCAAGGCACACATCAGGTCTGGTACACAGCATTGCATACATGATAAAGCCTATGGCTGAAGCAAAGGGAACTCCTTCCATTTTCTCTCTATCTTCTGCAGTGGTTGGGCATTGAGTCTGGCTCAAATTCACACGTTGTAACATAGGAAAGAACCCTTTCTTTGCTTGATCCATTTTGAACTTCTTCAAAACTTTATCAAGGTATGTGCTTTGTGAAAGTCCAATTACGCGTCTTGATCTATCTCTATAGATCTTGATGCCTAATATATAAGCAGCTTCACCGAGGTCTTCCATTGAAAAATTCTTATTCAAGTATCCTTTTATGCTATTCAGAAATCCCGTATCATTTCCAATCAACAATATGTCATCTACATATAATATCAGAAATGCTACAGAGCTCCCACTAACTTTCTTGTAAATATAGGCTTCTCCAAAAGTCTGTATAAAACCATATGCTTTGATAACACTATCAAAGTATATATTCCAACTCCGAGAGGCTTGCACCAGTCCATAAATGGATCGCTGGAGCTTGCACACTTTGTTAGCACCTTTTGGATCAACAAAATCGCCTGGTTGCATCATATACAACTCTTCTTTAAGATATCCATTAAGGAATGCAGTTTTGACATCCATTTGCCAAATTTCATAATCATAAAATGCAAAAATTGCTAACATGATTCGGACAGACTTAAGCATCGCTACAGGTGAGAAAGCCTCATCGTAGTCAACTCCTTGAACTTGTTGAAAACCTTTGGCAACAAGTTGAGCTGTGTAGACGGTAACATTACCGTCAGCCTCAGTCTTCTTCTTGAAGATCCATATATTCTCTATGGCCCGCCGATCATCAGGCAAGTCAACCAAAGTCCACACTTTGTTCTCATACGTGGATCCCATCTCACATTTCATGGCCTCAAGCCATTTTGCGGAATCTGGGCTCATCATCGCTTCCTCATAGTTCGTAGGTTCATCATGGTCAAGTAACATGACCTCTAGAACATGATTACCATACCACTCTGGTGCGGATCTTACTCTGGTTGACCTACGATATTCGGTAGTAACTTGATCAGAAGTTTCATGATCATCATCATTAGCTTCCTCACTTATAGCTCCCTTATTGGAAAGTTGTTCATCACTGAAATCAGTTCCAGTGATTCCTACACCAGTAAGTGAGGAAGCTAATGATGATGATCATGAAACTTTTGATCAAGTTACTACCGAACCTCGTAGGTCAACTAGAGTAAGATCCGCACCAGAGTAGTACGGTAATCCTGTTCTGGAGGTCATGTTAGTTGACCATGATGAACCTACGAACTATGAGGAAGCGTTGATGAGCCCAGATTCCGCAAAATGGCTTGAGGCCATGAAATGTGAGATGGGATCCATGTATGAGAACAAAGTGTGGACTTTGGTTGACTTGCCCAATGATCAGCAGTCCATAGAGAATATATGGATCTTCAAGAAGAAGACTGACGCTGACGGTAATGTTACCGTCTACAAAGGTCGACTTGTTGCAAAAGGTTTTCGACAAGTTCAAGGAGTTGATTACGATGAGGCTTTCTCACCCGTAGCGATGCTTAAGTCCGTCTGAATCATGTTGGCAATTGCCGCATTTTATGATTATGAAATTTGGCAAATGGATGTCAAAACTGCATTCCTTAATGGATATCTTAAAGAAGAGTTGTATATGATGCAACCAGAAGGTTTTGTCGATCCAAAAGGTGCTAACAAAGTGTGCAAGCTCCAGCGATCCATTTATGGACTGGTGCAAGCCTCTCGGAGTTGGAATATACACTTTGATAGTGTTATCAAAGCATATGGTTTTATACAGACTTTTGGAGAAGCCTATATTTACAAGAAAGTTAGTGGGAGCTCTGTAGCATTTCTGATATTATATGTAGATGACATATTGTTGATTGGAAATGATACGGAATTTCTGAATAGCATAAAAGGATACTTGAATAAGAATTTTTCAATGAAAGACCTTGGTGAAGCTGCTTATATATTAGGCATCAAGATCTATAGAGATAGATCAAGACGTGTAATTGGACTTTCACAAAGCACATACCTCGATAAAGTTTTGAAGAAGTTCAAAATGGATCAAGCAAAGAAAGGGTTCTTTCCTATGTTACAACGTGTGAATTTGAGCCAGACTCAATGCCCGACCACTGCAGAAGATAGAGAGAAAATGGAAGGAGTTCCCTTTGCTTCAGCCATAGGCTCTATCATGTATGCAATGCTGTGTACCAGACCTGATGTGTGCCTTGCTATAAGTTTAGCAGGGAGGTACAAAGTAATCCAGGAGTGGATCACTGGACAACGGTCAAGAACATCCTGAAATACCCGAAAAGAACTAAGGATATGTTTCTCGTATATGGAGGTGACAAAGAGCTCGTCATAAACGGTTACGTCGATGCAAGCTTTGACACTGATCCGGATGACTCTAAGTCACAAACCGGATACATGTTTTTATTAAATGGTGGAGCTGTCAGTTGGTGCAGTTCCAAGCAGAGCGTTGTGGCGGGATCTACGTGTGAACCGGAATACATAGCTGCTTTGGAAGCAACAAATGAAGAAGTCTGGATGAAGGAGTTCATATCCGATCTAGGTGTCATACCTAGTGCATCAGGTCCAATGAAAATATTTTGTGACAATACTGGTGCAATTGCCTTGGCAAAGAATCCAGATTTCACAAGAGAACCAAGCACATCAAGAGACACTTCAATTCCATCAGCGATCAAGTCAAGGAGGGATACATAGAGATTTGCAAGATACATACGGATCTGAATGTTGCAGACCCATTGACTAAGCCTCTCTCATGAGAAAAACATGATTGAAAGTGCAACTATCCCTGGGTGGTTTTGGTAATTCCTAACAACATATAGCCCATTGAGCTAATGCAATTTCAAGATAATTATTTTCGGAAAGCTCAATGTTTGTCATGGCATGGATCAGAAAGTGGACCCCTCAAAATACTAAGAACACTTGTTGGCTCAAGCTCAAGACTCTACATTTTACTTTTAGTGATCCAAGATGACATTGAGTCCATAGGAAAAGCCAATACTATTAAAAGGGGGTGAGGTGTTGCTTAATGAGTTACTTGCTCAAAATGCTTAGTGATATGCTCCAAAGCCCTCAATTACTTTCTTATATCCACATATGTCCCAAACCAAAAGTCAAACTCGGCCCCACCAAAATTTTCTATCCGGCGCCACCGAGTTTACTTGACATAGCCACTGACACAAACCCTAGTCATTTCGGTCTCACCGATAGGGATCTCGGTCTCACCGAGATGGGATTGCAACCTCTTTGTTTCCCTTCGTAACGTTTCGGTCCAACCGAGATGAGCGATTGGTCCCACCGAGATTGCAATGCAAACTCTTTGTTTCCCCTTCGTAACGTTTCGGTCTAACCGAGATGAGCGAATACGGTCCAACCGAGTTTGCGTGACCAACTCTCTGTTTGCCTATTACCAAAATCGCTCCCACCGAGTTTGTGTTATCTGTCTCAACGAGATTACGTTATGCCCTAACCCTAATGGAATTGGTCCCACCGAGTTGACATGTCGGTCCCACCGAAAATCCTAACGTTCACATTTTGAACTAAATCAGTCTGACCGAGTTTCATGATTCGGTCCCACCGAGTTTGGTGATTTGTGTGTAACGGTTAGATTTAGTGTGGAGACTATATATACCCCTCCACGCACTCTTCATTCATGGAGAGAGCCATCAGAACATGCCTACACTTCCAACATACATTTTTTGAGAGAGAACCACCTACACTTGTGTTGAGGTCAAGATATTCCATTCCAACCACATAAATCTTGATCTCTAGCGTTCCCCAAGTTGCTTTCCACTCAAACCCTCTTTCCACCAAATCCAATCCTATGAGAGAGAGCTGAGTGTTGGGGAGACTATCATTTGAAGCACAAGAGCAAGGAGTTCATCATCAACACACCATCTATTACCTTTTGGAGAGTGGTGTCTCCTAGATTGGTTAGGTGTCACTTGGGAGCCTCCGTCAAGATTGTGAAGTTGAACCAAGGAGTTTGTACGGGCAAGGAGATCGCCTACTTCGTGAAGATCTACCATAGTGAGGCAAGTCCTTCGTGGGCGATGGCCATGGTGGGATAGAGAAGGTTGCTTCTTCGTGGACCCTTCGTGGGTGGAGCCCTCCGTGGACTCGCGCAACCATTACCCTTCGTGGGTTGAAGTCTCCATCAATGTGGATTTACAATAGCACCACCTATCGGAACCACACCAAAAATCTCCGTGTCTACATTGCATTTGCTCCTCCAAACTCCTCACTTTACCTTCATATGCAATTGTTTTACATTCCGCTGCTATACTCTTAGAATTGCATGTGTAGGTTGATTACTTGACTTGTGCTAAGTTGTTAAAATCTGCCAAGACTTAAAATTGGGAAAAGGCTAGATTTTTATTTGGTCAAGTAGTCTAATCACCCCCTTCTAGACATACTTTCGATCCTACAAGTTGTATCAGACCTTTGGTCTCCATTTGACTTGATCTCCATAGATTTTGGTGACCATAGCCTTGGTTTCACAACCTAGGAGAGTATGGCGTCTAGCGAGGGAAATTACCACTGTAGAGGTCCTCTTTGATGGTACAAATTTTTCTAGTTGGAAGCATAAGATGAAAATGCATATTCTTGGACATAACCCCGCCGTTTGGGCTATTGTGTGTATTGGCTTGTAAGGTGAATTCTTTGATGGGAGAGAACCGAACTGTGAAGCTACCATAGAAGAGTTGAAGATGTTGCAATATAATGCTCAATCTTGTGATATTCTCTTCAATGGATTGTGCCCCGAAGAATTCAACAAAATCAGCCGTCTTGAGAATGCAAAGGAAATTTGGGATATTTCGATTGATATGGAAGGTACCGACTCCGTCAAGGAATCCAAATTGGATGTGCTTCAAAGTCAACTTGACAAGTTCAAAATGAAGGATGGTGAAGGTGTCACTGAAATGTACTCTAGGCTTGCTCTCATCAAAAATGAGATTGCCGGCTTAGGAAGTGAAGAGATGACCGACAGATTCATCATCAAGAATATCCTAAGAGCTTTGGATGGAGAATATGATACCATGTGCACATTGATCCAAATGATGCCCAATTACAAAGATCTTGTAGCGACCCGACCCGAATGGATCAAGTCTCTGTGCTTAAGTGTCATCCCTGGATCGGTATGCTGACACACACAGTACTCGAGGATTTATAACAAAGGTAAATCACATGTAAGTAACGTAAATACTATTACCTCAATCCAAATAGCGGAAGTAACAAGGTTGTGGATTCCCATCAACACCAACGGCAAAGTTGAGTGTAGAAATCGTAACCCTAACGTATCACTTACTCGTCGTAAGATAATCCTGCAACATAAGATGTTGCAGCCACAGAGGGTCAGTACGTTGAATGTACTGGCAAATTCACACCATAGAGAATGATGAATAAAGGCTATCACTACATGCATATTTGGCTTGTGGAAAACCTCTATGGTTATAAGGTTTTTGCGAAAAGCCAATTTTTCCCTACTACAAAGGAATAAATTTTATTTAACTATCATGGTGGTTGTTAATCATTGAGAATGGTTGACAGCATTCTCAATCCCAATTAAGTAATATCATTAAACCCAACAATATTCATTTAAAGTAACGTGATGAGATCAACAGGATAATCCAAGAACTAGATACTCAAGATGTCCATAACCAGGGACACGGCTAACCATGATTAGTTTATACACTCTGCAGAGGTTTGCGCACTTTTACCCACAAGACTTGATCGCCTCCATTTGGTTTCTCGCACTACATGGTGTTTGAGAAGACGGATGACCGAGGCATAGTCTTTCAGAAGCGCTAGCACCTTACGATGGGTAGACCGTACCACCTACATCCCCTACATCTGCTAGTCTACCATTGTAAGAGTTCGCACGACTTAATCAACTATGCTAGAGCCCATAATAGCTTGTGGCTGCACACGGAAGTTTCTAGCATGAATAATCTTATGATCCCTTTGAGCCTGGGTGGCGGACCGTAGGATGATCACACGGTATATCCCCGGGATCTCCTAGGACAACACTGGTATATCCCCAGGTGTCCGGGCAAGTCCACTGGTATATCCCCAGGGTGCCCCTAGCAATCCACCCAGATGTGTATTCAAGTTGCCACCTTAAGTTGAACCATTAAATAAAAATCTCACATCTGTCATGGATTTCACTCAGACCCAAACCACGTCTACGAGCATAGCATGACAATATAAGCAACACGTAGAAGTAACTCCCAAGGGTTTGATAGTAACAGGGCAATAGGTTCCTACCTCATCAACTACTTCCCAACCCACAAGTTAATGACATCCTAACCATGCAATGTTTGAGGATTGGAACTAATGCATAAAAATTGGGTGATAAAGAGTATGATCAAAGTGTGAACTTGCCTGCAATGTTGATGAAGATGATTTGCACTCAAAACTCTTGATAGTTCTACTCGTCACACTCCGGTCAATCTATCGTAAGCAAGCAATAGTAACCACACATAAGCAAACACTCAAAAGATCAGAAAGAACGAAGAAGACGATTCAGAAAAACATCAAAACCAAGCAAATAGCTCTTGCAACATAAAACAATTTCTAACAGTACCAAAATTATATGAATTTGGCCTTATCAGAAAGTTTAGGTCAAGAGCTTCGATTTGCAAAAAGAATCAACTCAAACGGAGCTACGAAACTCAAGTTATGATCAAACGAAGTTTGAATTCAAATCTGATCTAATTCAAATTTTAAAATTTTCAAAAAAATGTTTGAGTTGGATTACTGGATAGAGGAGATCGTAACGAAGACGTGAGCATTGGTTTCGTTGGATTTGGACTAACGAGTAAAAAGTTGTGATCGTTTGAAGTTCAGGGACTAAATTGTAGGGAAACTAATTACAAAAAGGTCCCTGACTAAAATTAACAGAAAAAGAAAAGACTAAATAACGAACGTTCATTTTATAAACCTAACTAGAGAACGTTCTCTAAATAAATAAACCTAAACAAAACCGGCTTTAAAAGAAAACCAGAGAAAACCTATAAGAATATAAAATAAACCGGACCGGGGCGGTTTATACCGGTTCGGGGTGGATCGGATCCGGTGGCGGCGGACCGGTCAACTCCGGCGGTTTTCATCGGTTTTTTCTTCATCGGCTGCACGGTTAACGACGAGGTGGGGCGGCGGCTCCGGCGAGCAAGGCAGCACCGGCGACGGCAGTAGGCGGCGTGGGCGTCGGCAGACGGCGCGGCGACGGCGCAAACGGCAGCGGCAGGAGGCGACGGCGGCGAGGCGGCGGTGCGGCGCGGTGGCGGATCTTTCCGTGGCATCGGCGGGTGCTGCGAGGTGCTGCGCGACAGCGCGGGAGGAGGAGAGGAGAGGCGGCAGTGGCGGGATTTATAGGGGGAGGGTGAGGCGATGGCGTGGGCGAGGGGCAAGGAGGAGGAGAGGCAGGGCGGAGCACGGCGACGGCGAATGGCGTCGTACGGGCGGCGGACTCCTCCCGGAGTCGGAGGCGGCAGTGCGGTGCGTTGGGCCGCTGCTGGGCTAGGCCGGCTGGGCTCGCACGGGGAGAGAGAGAGAGCAGTGCTGGGCTTCAGCCTGGCACTGTTCGAAGAGTTTAAAAAAAAACATTTTTCACAGACAACAAAAATAACAAAAACAAAATAAACTAAAATATTATATAGGCATATAATATATCAAAATTTTCAGAAAAAGATTTTCTACGACGTGAACATTTTTATAACTTCAAATAAAATCCACACAAATCAGATAAATCAAAGAGTGCCACGGGTCTATTAAAATCCAACAAAAATCATTTTTAAAATACCAAAATGATTTCAAATTAATTTTTCTCCAATTTTTTTATTGTAGGGAATCATGTTACCCTAATTTCCATATATTTTATTTTTGGAGAAAAATAATTTGAATAAAACTCAAATAACTGCAAATTGAAAATAAATTCAAAAGAACTTTGAATTTAATTCTTTGAAACTCCCAACTCATATTTCATATAATTTGAAGAAGTCATTTTATCTTCTCTCGTGAAAATCATTGAGTTGCTTAAAGTTTCTGAATTGGAATATTTTCAAATGAAATTCAATTATTTTCAAATACCCTTTCATTTAATTTAAATGGAAGAAGTCATATCATCTTCGCTCAAGGGTTTTGTATTTGAAAAGAATTTGAATTCATGGAGATCAGAAAGCAAATATGAAAGTTTGGGAAAGTCCTTTTATTCCCTCTCATTTAACTTTCAAGAAGTTTCGAATTTACTCACTCAATCACACAACAATCAAACAATCAATCAATCTATCTATTTATTATAACATTCCAAAATCTAGAATTTTGGGATGTTACAAACCTACCACCCTTAAAATGAATCTCGTCCTCGAGATTCGGAGAGGCTAGCAAGAAAATGTTAGGGTTTGGGGGTCTCCTCAAAATCCATCGATCATCACAGGGGTCTGGGGTGCTACCACCCTTAGAAGCATGGTTACTGTTCCGTCAAAACTCCTATACTCCACCCTTATTCTTGACAGTGTTGGTCTTCTCAGATCCTTGAGAAAATTCCTTCTCTGAGCTCTTCCGGGAGTGGCATAACCTTTTCCTCAATTCTTCTGTCTTTCCTCTTGGTAAGGTTATTCCGAGATTGGGTCTTCTTAGCTGACGGGTCTGGCGCCAAAACTAAACAACTATCGATATCTCATGGTGGTCAACAATTTATGGTTTCTCCTGCAGGAAATGGGTCTGGGTTGATCCTCACCGTATAACCTACGGTTGGCAAAGCTGCCTTGTACAAAGGAAAAAATACCTATACCATTCTAAGGCTTAACAAGGTTTCGATCGTCATCGCTCTACTATGGGTAAGTCACTCAGATTTACCATCCCATATAGCAAGGCGAATAACAACAGTAAGTCGGTATGGTGATCAATCCATCCCGCACCCAAATCATTACCTTGTATACGGTTTAGCGAATCTCGCATTCTAACACCCGGTCATCCTCACAAGCATTGCAGAATTTCTCTTGTCCACGAACTGCGTTCGAAATAATCCATTGATTCTGCAAGCCAAACAAACATCTATCGTTCCTTCACAACTCTCAGATTTTGCGTTACTCCTATAAAATTGTCTGTCATTAAACGTTGTATCTTCCTCCGGGGTTTTTCCTTCAGCAAAATGTGCTAGCTTCTTGGCAGGTCCTGGGGCCTCTGGGTTATGGCCTATCTCATCACTTGTAGTCCTTGAACTTATCATCGGGCAACTGATCATTATTCCAACTTCCAACTTCCTAGTATTCTTAAATCCATCCAATTGTACTGTCTTCCTTCCTTCTATTGGCACCAAACTAGGACATGATTACTCAGACTCATCATGGAGTTTCCATTGATCCATATTTCCGACATCATACCTCATTTATATCCAATAGTAATTTATCTCTTCATCCTCGTGGGATATCCCTCATACCGAGATAGAAACCTATACTTATGAAGTCCATATTCACTTCGTGGAACATCATTATCCTTTCCGGGGTCAAGCGTCCTTACAGGGGAATATTGGCCATCTCTGCATGGCACTTCTTCAACTGGGAAACGTGAAACACATCATGAACTCCTGACAGTCCTTCGGGTGACTTCGACTTATCGGCCATTTCTCCCATACGCTTCAAAACTCGGTATGGTCCTACAAATCTCGGGGCTAACTTTTCCTTAACTCCAAATCGTTTAACTCCTCGCAGAGGGGACACACAAAGACATGCTCTGTCTTCAATTCCATAGACTACCTCCTTGAGTTTTTGAGCCTACATAACTCTTCTGCCTGGACTGAGCTACCTTCAGTCTATCTCGAATCAACTTAACATTCTCTTCTGACCCTTGATCACATTTGGTCCAAACAACTAACGGTCTCCAACTTCATCCCACATACTCTTGGGGTATCACACATATCGAGACAAAACTCGTATTCATTTTGTCCGAAATCCACTCAGTGGAGTATCCTTATCTTTTCCGGGGGTCAACGGTTCTTACAGGGTACTACCACCCTTAAAATGCACAAATCTTCCATAGACCATATTTCTCATATCCTCCGAATGGCCAAAATTCTTCTTCATAGAGTAACAACTCATAAAATCCATATCAGTACCAATGATGCTAACTTTATTCATTCTCGAGTGATTACAATCTCTTGCTTTTCCATTACATGTCTCAACTCAACACCTCAAGAAAATGTTCTTACTTGTACTACTCTATTTCTTTTGTTGCAAACTCAACTATCTAGCACAAGTTTCCTTCTCCTTGGGGCACTCTCTGGCAAAGTGCCCTGCTCCATTACAACTAAAACATACTACTTCTGGCAAGTATCGAAGTTTCGTTTTTGGGTAACTGTTGAGGTAGTGCCCTGACTCCTTGCACCTGTAACAGGTCATATGACTCAGGTCCTTCTTGGAATCCAATCTGTTTCTCTTCCTGGACCTTTCCATGCCAATCATGGCTTCTATTTCCTGTGGGTCATATTCTACTTCCTTTGTCGGGAATTCTACTAGATCCCCATTCAAACAATTTTGGGAGATGTGTCCTTCTTCTCCACATGAATAGCAAGACTTAGTGAAGGGTTTACTCGGGTCTTCTTTAAGTGTGTCCTCCATCTCTTCCTTCATCATGGGTTCTTCAAAAATTTCCATAAGGGCTCCTTTCATTTCTTCTTTCTTCTGCTGGATGGTTCGTTGTACCATGGGGTAAATGTGACACTGAGCAGGATAGTGGGTAGTCCCTTCACACAAGAAACAAGTAATCTGCCTAGTTGGGCATTCTTCAACTGGGTGACTTCCTTCACAATTAGGGCATTCATCCTTGTGTTCTTTATGGGTGTGTCCTACTTCTCCACAAATCTTGCATGCACAAGATTTCTTCATATCCTTTCCATAAGGCTTCAATTTCTGGGACACAAGCCGAGACTTTGGCGGAGTCAACTTAAATTCTTTCCAAGTGGTTACTCCTTGCCATCCATTGATGGTTTGGTACATCCTCCACCAAGTAGAAGCACCTCTTTCAAAGCAGTGAAGAGCATGCCGGGGCATATCCTTTCCGGCTATAGGGTTATTCTCCATGTGATCTTCCATGTTCTGAACCCATCGGTCTGTCTCCAATTGACTCATTGGTTTAGCAAATACGAGCTCATCTCCATTCATCATCTATTGGGTCCATGTGGGTTTGGGGTAAGATAAGAGATAGGGAGAGGGATACACACAATACAAACAAAGTTTTGAAAAGACAGATTTTATTTGTGGTTGTCGGGAAAAACATCAAACAAATGACAGCTCACAAACGTCGCATCTAATGTAGGTATATAACAGGGGTTTGGTCTTCTAAAGGTCAATAAATCTTCAACGTCTCCAAACTCTTCAAGCCTTGTTCATGACTCCAATGGCTTCTTTCGATCATGCTTGTCTTTCTCAAGTTCTTTTGCTAGATCAACTCTATTGACGCGAAGTCTCTCGTGACGTCCTTTAATATTCTGGAGTTGCGTTCCAAACTTCTAGTTTCAACATCCTTCACATGGACCATGGTCCTACCGTCCTTCAGTTCTTGACGAATCTCCGGTATCTCAAAGTTTTGCTCCTCCAGCTTGGCTACTTCAGCTTCTTGGACCTAAGTTCTCCACGAAATGCTCCTTGTCAAAATACGGCTTCCTGAAGGTCCATCTTAAACTTCTTGATGTACTACTCCAGATCCTGGTGATACATCGGCTAAGGTTAAAACTTCATCTTACTGATAGGTGCTCCATCAGCCTTCTTCCATCAAATCCATTATGAAGAAATGCATCCTTAACTCAGCACGGTGACAATAGCATTAGCAGCGATGACATCACGGATAACCGTGTTTCTGCCCTTGTCATTGCTATAAGCTATCTTCCATAGTTGTTATCTCCTGCCTTAGGGTTTTCTTGACAAAACTTTGAGTTCTCATGCTCCATGCTCTGGTCTTTCTCCGATACACCTTGATCTCGGGCATTGACAACTTCCATAATCTGTCAAGTTCCATAAGGGTAGCCTTCCTAGGTCATACAAATCTAGGGATTCTTCAGAGCCTTCAAATTCTCCTAGTCTTCGGAGTCTTAAACCGTTGTAGTTTCCATTATTCAGATGCACGGAAAATACTCTTCATTCCGAAGTGGCTTTAGTTGTCCGATATCTTGTACATCTTGGAGTGGTCTCATCAGTCTAATCTTCGTGTGGTCAAAAGGGGAAAGGGGTATGGTCTCACTAAAGGGAATTTTTTGAATAAGCTCAGAAGAGAAGAGAGGTAAAAAATCTTTTTGAAAGGGAAAGTTGTAGAGAAAAATCTTTGCTATGGCTTGCCAGTTTCTAGGGTCACGTCCTACAGTCAACATGTGCTCTGATACCATCTTGTAGCGACCCGACCCGAATGGATCAAGTCTCTATGCTTAAGTGTCATCCCTGGATCGGTATGCTGACACACACAGTACTCGATGATTTATAACAGAGGTAAATCACATGTAAGTAACGTAAATACTATTACCTCAATCCAAATAGCGAAAGTAACAAGGTTGTGGATTCCCATCAACACCAACGGCAAAGTTGAGTGTAGAAACCGTAACCCTAACATATCACTTACTCGTCGTAAGATAATCCTGCAATATAAGACGTTGCAGCCACAGAGGGTCAGTACATTGAATGTATTGGCAAATTAACACCATAGAGAATGATGAATAAAGGCTATCACTACATGCATATTTGGCTGGTGGAAAAGCTCTATGGTTATAAGGTTTTTGCGAAAAGCCAATTTTTCCCTACTACAAAGGAATAAATTTTATTTAACTATCATGGTGGTTGTTAATCATTGAGAATGGTTGACAGCATTCTCAATCCCAATTAAGTAATATCATTAAACCCAACAATATTCATTTAAAGTAACGTGATGAGATCAACAGGATAATCCAAGAACTAGATACTCAATATGTCCATGACCGGGGACACGGCTAACCATGATTAGTTTATACACTCTGCAAAGGTTTGCGCACTTTTCCCCACAAGACTCGATCGCCTCCATTTGGTTTCTCGCACTACATGGTGTTTGAGAAGACGGATGACCGAGACATAGTCTTTCAGAAGCGCTAGCACCTTACAATGGATAGACCGTACCACCTACATCCCCTACATCTGCTAGTCTACCACTGTAAGAGTTCGCACGACTTAGTCAACTATGCTAGAGCCCATAATAGCTTGTGTTTGCACACAGAAGTTTCTAGCATGAATAATCTTATGATCCCTTTGAGCCTGGGTGGCGGACCATAGGATGATCACACGGTATATCCCCGGGATCTCCTAGGACAACACTGGTATATCCCCAGGTGTCCGGGCAAGTCCATTGGTATATCCCCAGGGTGCCCCTAGCAATCTACCCAGATGTGTATTCAAGTTGCCACCTTAAGTTGAACCATTAAATAACAATCTCACATCTGTCATGGATTTCACTCAGACCCAAACCACGTCTATGAGCATAGCATAGCAATATAAGCAACACATAGAAGTAACTCCCAAGGGTTTGATAGTAACAGGGCAATAGGTTCCTACCTCATAAACTACTTCCCAACCCACAAGTTAATGACATCCTAACCATGCAATGTTTGAGGATTGGAACTAATGCATAAAAATTGGGTGATAAAGAGTATGATCAAAGTGTGAACTTGCCTGCAATGTTGATGAAGATGATTTGCACTCAAAACTCTTGATAGTTCTACTCGTCACACTCCGGTCAATCTATCGTAAGCAAGCAATAGTAACCACACATAAGCAAACACTCAAAAGATCAGAAAGAACGAAGAAGACGATTCAGAAAAACATCAAAACAAAGCAAATAGCTCTTGCAACATAAAACAATTTCTAACAGTACCAAAATTATATGAATTTGGCCTTATCAGAAAGTTTAGGTCAAGAGCTTTGATTTGCAAAAAGAATCAACTCAAACGGAGCTACGAAACTCAAGTTATGATCAAACGAAGTTTGAATTCAAATCTGATCTAATTAAAATTTTAAAATTTTCAAAAACATGTTTGAGTTGGATTACTGGATAGAGGAGATCATAACGAAGACGTGAGCGTTGGTTTCGTTGGATTTGGACTAACGAGTAAAAAATTGTGATCGTTTGAAGTTCAGGGACTAAATTGTAGGGAAACTAATTACGAATAGGTCCCTAACTAAAATTAACAGAAAAAGAAAAGACTAAATAACGAACGTTCGTTTTATAAACCTAACCAGAGAACGTTCTCTAAATAAATAAACCTAAACAAAACCGGCTTTAAAAGAAAACCAGAGAAAACCTATAAGAATATAAAATAAACTGGACCAGGGCGGTTTATACCGGTTCGGGGTGGATCGGATCCGTCGGCGGCGGACCGGTCAACTCCGGCGGTTTTCGTCGCTTTTTTCTTCGTCGGCTGCCCGGTTAACGACGAGGTGGGGCGGCGGCTCCGGCGAGCAAGGCAGCACCGGCGACGGCAGTAGGCGGCGTGGGCGTCGGCAGACGGCGCGGCGGCGGCGCAAACGGCAGCGGCGTGCAGCGGCAGGAGGCGACGGCGGTGAGGCAGCGGTGCGGCGCGGTGGCAGATCTTGCCGGGGCGGCAGCGGGTGCTGCGAGGTGCGGCGCGGCAGCGCGGGAGGAGGAGAGGAGAGGCGGCGGCCGCGGGATTTATAGGGGGAGGGCGAGGCGATGGAGTGGGCGAGGGGCAAGGAGGAGGAGAGGCAGGGCGGAGCACAGCGGCGGCGAACGGCGTCTTACGGGCGGCGGACTCCTCCCGGAGTCGGAGGTGGCGGTGCGGTGCGTTGGGCCGCTGCTGGGCTGGGCCGGCTGGCCTGGCGCGGGGAGAGAGAGAGCAGTGCTGGGCTTCGGCCTGGCACTGTTCGAAGAGTTTTTTTAAACATTTTTCACAGACAACAAAAATAACAAAAACAAAATAAACTAAAATATTATATAGGCATATAATATATCAGAATTTTCAGAAAAAGATTTTCTATGACGTGAACATTTTTATAACTTCAAATAAAATCCACACAAATTAGATAAATCAAAGAGTGCCACGTGTCTATTAAAATCCAACAAAAATCATTTTTAAAATACCAAAATGATTTCAAATTAATTTTTCTCCAATTTTTTTATTGTAGGGAATCATGTTACCCTAATTTCCATATATTTTATTTTTGGAGAAAAATAATTTGAATAAAACTCAAATAACTCCAAATTGAAAATAAATTCAAAAGAACTTTGAATTTAATTCTTTGAAACTCCCTACTTATATTTTATATAATTTGAAGAAGTCATTTTATCTTCTCTCGTGAAAATCATTGAGTTGCTTAAAGTTTCTGAATTGGAATATTTTCAAATGAAATTCAATTATTTTCAAATACCCTTTCATTTAATTTAAATGGAAGAAGTCATATCATCTTCGCTCAAGGGTTTTGTATTTGAAAAGAATTTGAATTCATGGAGATCAGAAAGCAAATATGAAAGCTTGGGAAAGTCCTTTTATTCCCTCTCATTTAACTTTCAAGAAGTTTTGAATTCACTCACTCAATCACACAACAATCAAACAATCAATCAATGTATCTATTTATTATAACATTCCAAAATTTAGAATTTTGGGATGTTACAGATCTCAAGCCAACGGAAGTCATTGGAAGAATTATTGCTCATGATAAGTCACTTAAGGATAAGGAAGAGCTCCACAACAAGTCAAGTGGTGCTTACAAAGCATCATGTGATGCTCCCGCATCATCAAGTGAGAAACAAAATCTTCAATGAAGTGAAGAACTTCAACATGTTCTACAAGAGTAGAAGCAAGAAAGAAGTTCCAAGTCAAGGCCCTACAATGACAAAAGATCTTCAAGTCGTGAGCGTAATTGCTACAATTGTAGAAGACCCGGACACTACTCCAATGAATGTACGACTGCGTACAAAAGAAGAGAAGATTCTCCCAAAAGAAGAAGTAGGAGAGAAGAATCACCACCAAGAGAGAGAAGGAGTAGATATGACCGTTACGAACAAAGAACATCACGGAGAAGCGAGGATTCGGAAAGGAAGGACAAGTCATCAAGGAGCTACACAAAACAAAGACATCAAGCTCATGTTGGTGAATCGGTATTCGGCTCCGACTCCGACAATCACTCCGAAAGAATTTATCACTCCGACTCTGAATATACTCAAGATGAAGGTGTTGCTGGTCTAGCACTTGTGTCAACCGACTCCTATGACATATTTGACTCACCAAATGAAGGAATTGCAAGATGCTTCATGGCTAAAGGCCCAAAGGTATCACACCCCGAGTATGTTGATTTCAATATTGATGAAGATGATTTGCTAGGTGACGATGATTTACTTGTTGACAATTCTAGTGATGAAAACTATGATGAACTTGCTATTAATCATGCTAATCAAGATAAAATGAATGAAAATGATAAGAAGGAGATTGAGCGTCTAACTAAAGAACTAAACACTCTTAAGTTAGCTCATGAAACTACCTTGGAAGATCATCGAGAACTTTTAAAGACTCATGAAAAGCTGCGCTTTGAAAAGCTCAACCTTGAGAAAGAGCACGAGTTCTTAAAGGTAATCAATGATGATCTTCGCAAGAAAAGTTCTTCTTACATTGCCAAGCATTTACTCTTGTCTACTTACATGCCACAAGTTAAATCTAGCAACAAGAACAAGAAAGATTCTTCTTCTAGTAGTAACAATAATCATGCTAAAACCAATGTTGTTGCTTCTAGTAGTTCTCTTGATTCCACTAATGATTCTCTTAGCCAAGTTACACTTGAGCAAGAAAATAGCTTATTGAAGGGAATTGTAGAGAAAGGTGTTTACAAGAGTCTTGCCGGAAGTAAGAAATTTGAGGAAATTGTACGCAAGCAAGGAAGACACCGGAAGAATCAAGGTGTTGGTTTTGAACAAAAGTTCAATGCCAATGGAGTTGAGTGGGAAGAAGATCAATACCCCAAGACGAAGTTTGTTCCCCAACAAGAGGATCCTACTTCTTTCCAAGGAACACAAGCTCAAGATGATCTTCCACCACAAGACCACAAGCTAAAGGGCAAGGACAAGCTTCAAGAGGATATTGATGCATTTGAAGAAGCCCCTAAGGCATTGGTCAAGTGGGTTCCCAAGACTACATCAAGTTATACTTCATCAAGTATGACTATAACTCCAAGGATTCCCATCAAGATGGTGTGGATCCCGAAGAAGAAGAACTAGAGAGTTCTTGAGGGTGACTCCGCCAACATACTTCACTCATATCATTTTGGCAAGGACAAGTGCAAACAACTTTCATATCTTGCACTAGTTCAAGGAGTCACAAACCCTCTTGTTGGTAAGACAAGGGACAAGGTAACCTAATGCATTCATGGACATCATCTCATGTGAATATCACTCTATGTCTATGGATATCCTTATTTGTTCCTTGTGGGACTAACCCGTGTAGGTATTGAAAGTGCAACTCACTCCAAAGGATTGCTCCGAATGATCTACATCAACTTTGAGCACCTACATCTTCAACACCTACATGAAGTCATCATCGACAAAACCCAAGGTTAGTTCATCCCTCCTAGGGGGGATATCACATCTAGGGGGAGCGTTACTCTAATCAATTGAGCTAAAGCAACTCTAATGATGTGAACACAACAATGCATTATGTAAAAGTGGTAACCCCATGTGTGCTTAAACGATGAGTATGACCTACGATCAAATGTTCTCATTTGACTCCTCAGTCAATATACTCATATATAGATGACCTAGTCATTGCCAAATTGCTTGATAGATAGTAGAGTGATTTTGCATGCTTTGCCACATATTTCATTTGCCATCTTATTGTGTGAGCATGTTGGTTGCATATTTTACTCATTCGAGGACATCCATTTGTTGCCTTGATTGTTTGGCCTTTTATCTTTCGCCAAATGGATGGAAAAGAATGCCTAAGAACCTCCTCTAGCTATCTATGCTTTTCTTGTCTCAAACTCTATTCATGCTACATCACAAAGTTTGATCAAGTCAGATTTGAACCACTCTGTGTGAGGAGCACTCGGAGTCCGATTCGTCATAGACTTAAACTTCCAAAACCTGTTTGTGCATTTCGGTATGACCGAGTCATCCATTTAGGTCACACCGAGATCACTAAGTTGATCTAAGTTTTCAATCTCAGTGCAACCGATTTGAACTTTTCGGTCACACCGAGTTGCAGTAACCGCTTGTGATTTTGCATCTCGGTGCCACCAAGTTGTTCCACTCAGTCACACCGACAGGGTCGGGATATATATACCCGCGGGTGAGATTTTGGAAATTTCTTCAAACTCCTCAGCCCGCGCGTGTGTCCTGCTCTGCCTCCTCGGGTCTCCGGATCATCTCCTCGCCGCCAGCAAACTCCCGCCGCTGGTTTCCATCGCTGTCAATGGAAATCTGCTCCGCTGTTGTCGTCGTAGCGAACTCCCGCCGAACTAGGGTATGGGTTCGACCCTTGTGCTATTCTTTTACCTCTGATTCATAGCACATTGTTTCGCCATAATCCTTACCACGTATGCAAACACTCTATCTACTGAAAACATCCTTTAGGTTAGATTTGATTTAAAAATTTAGGGTTAGGTCTCCGCCGAACTCATCTCAGACCGACCGAGTTGTAGAAATTGGTCTCACCGATTTGGCTTAGGCCATAGCACTTGCAATTTTCGGTCTGACCGAAAATTGCAAATCGGTATGACCGAGTTCGATTCTCTGTGAAACCCTAGCAGTCTTAGTGCCATCGAACTGTGACTCGGTCTGATCGAGTTCACTAGTTTAGGTTCCAAAAGTTGCTTCGGTATCACCGAGTTTACAAATCGGTAGCTCTGAAATGCTTTCTATGGAGAACTAACACTAAGTATTCGAGTCATCTGTTTTGCAAAAACTTTGCACTTTGTGATGCTCATCCACTCTATCTCATCTACATCTATTCACAGGGTCTGCTGTTAGTACAGATGTCTGATCAGAGTGACAGTCAGAACATGTCTGAGGAACATGTGCAGCTGAGTGAGGGTTCAGATCCCTCGAGCACTTCTGATGATGGCAGCAGGAGCACTCCCAGCAACTTGCCAAAGGCAGCCACTAGATCTAGGAAGAAGAGAACCTCAGAATCTGAGGATGAGGATTATGTTGCCACTGAGGAGGAGGTAAGCTCCAAGAAGAAGGTGTTGAAAAAGGAGTATGGAACATCTGCTACAGTTAAGCCAGGAATAAATAAGAAGGCTCCAGCAAAGAGAATTCCTATGTCTAAGGCCAGAGCCTCTACTCAAGAAACAATGGAGTTCACTATTGAACCCAAAGAAGCTGAAGAGGGAAAGAAGAGAAAGGAAAGAGTCAAGAAGACCATTGCCAGAGTCATTGACAAGCCCTCCATGATGAAAGATCCCTCTGAAGATGAAGAAGAGGAAGAGGATGCTGCACCAACACCCAAAGCTCAGAAGCTTATGGGAGATACTATAAAGTCAGGGGCTGCAACATCAAAGCCCAAGACAGCTCCCAAAGCTCAAGCTTAGAAGCCTCCTAAGCCCAAGAGGAACACCAGAAGTATACCCGCGGAAGAAAAGAACAAGGCCCCAGTGCGTGAAGCTGAAGAAGAAGATGATGAGTCTCTTATTTTGAGAAAATTGAAGCCCAAAATTCCAGACCACAATGACACTCATCCAGTAGCTGAAGACATGCACATCAGAAAAGATGTTGGACTGAGATTATGGAGAAAGTATGACCCTTATGCTGTGAGGAGAAGGACTGCAGTTGACTACCAGTTTCACACAAAGGAACAACAAGAATTTTATGAAACCATCCTGCTTGACAAGAAGCCCATTGTGAGTGACATGCAATGGGTTGATTGGGAATTCATCCAGGAGAATGAAGATCACTTCCTAGGAGTTTATGACAGCTCCAAAGCATGTGGAGTAGATGAGTTTGTTGGACAGAAGCTCACAAAATGGAATGATGAGCTGATCATGCAATTTTATTCCACTGCTCACTTCTATCCAGATGGGAAGATCATTTGGATGTCTGAAGGTACTAGGTACCAATCCACTATTGAAGAATGGGCCAAGCTGATCAATGCCCCAGAGGAACATGAGGATGACTTGGATGTGTATGCCAAGAAGAAGAAGGACCACAACACTATGGCTAACATGTACACGGAGATCCCAGATAAAGCTCTGGAGACTCACAAGCTTGGATCTGTACATTTCTTGTTGTCTGGTCTGCCTACTATCAACTAGATCCTAAGGCACACTCTGCTACCCAAGTCAGGAGATCACAAGATGATCAGAGGGCACTCTATCAACCTGCTACAACTTTTTGATGTCCCTCAGAAGTTCAAGGTCATGAGTATGATTGTAGAGACAATCAAGAGGACTGCTGCTGACCAGAAGAGAAGTTGTGGGTATGCATTCAGGAGCTCATCAACTCCAAGATGGGCACATGAACATATCTATTGGATAAGGAGCATCTACCCCTGCATCCTGATTTTGAAGATAATACTATTGTGATGAATGAGGAGGAACCATCATCAGTTCAAGCACAGAAGAAGAGATCCAAAGCAAAGGTTGAGAAAGCTGCCAAGATGCCAAGTGTTGAAGAGGCATCTCAGGTTTTCCTGAAGATCAAGCAAGATCAACTTGCATATCTGATCCAGTCTACACTGAGGATTGAGAAGGGCTTGGCCACCCTGACTCAAAACCAGGAGAGTTTGGAGAGGATCGTAGAAACTAAGTTTTATGATCTTGATCTGAAGGTAACTGATATTTAAACAACAGTTGAGCAGCTTCAGGAGGAAGTAGAAGAGAAGAGAGGAAAGGCAACCACAGATGCATTTCAGCGAGTGCCAAGGAGTCAGAGGTCTGCTGCCGTGCCAGTAACAGATTACAAAGCTATAGCGTCAGCACCAGCAGCTACAGCTCTAGTGCCACCTCCAGCAGCCACTCCACCAGCTCCAACTACATTAACGGATGACTTCGTCCTTGGAGTTCTCTCTACACCACCTCCTGAAGACCAAGCCTTAGCACTATGCATATTTGAACTTTTTGGTAACTTGTTGCCAAAGGGGGAGAAATATGTATAGATCATAGGCTTCGAGAGAGTGTTTTGCGTCTTTGCCTTTGGTTGAACTTTTTATTGTGTGAGATACTTTACGTCCTTGTGTGAGATACTTGTGTGATCATGTGATTGATCATTTGCTACCCTAATGCTTGTTTAGATGATACTATCTTTTATATCCATATATGACCATTCACTTGCTTGGTGATGAGTGCATGCTTTTAATTTCTATCTTTTTGAGCGCTCCACCAAGATGTATGTGACATGGAAGAGTAACCCATGATCCTAATCGATTGTGCATTTGCATTCAAAAGCAAATTTTAAATAATGCATAAATTTAGGGGGAGCTCTTGCTTATCACATACTTCTCAAAGCGATGATGTTTTTCAATCTTATTATCATCTGTCAAAGCTTTGATATATATGTTGTCATCAATTACCAAAAAGGGGGAGATTGAAAGTGCAACTATCCCTGGGTGGTTTTGGTAATTCCTAACAACATATAGCCCATTGAGCTAATGCTATTTCAAGATAAATATTTCAGGAAAGCTCAATGTTTGGCATGGCATGGATCAGAAAGTGGACCCCTCAAAATACTAAGAACACATGTTGACTCAAGCTCAAGACTCTACATTTTACTTTTAGTGATCCAAGATCACATTGAGTCCATAGGAAAAGCCAATACTATTAAAAGGGGATGAGGTGTTGCTTAATGAGTGACTTGCTCCAAATGCTTAGTGATATGCTCCAAAGCCCAAATCAAAAGACAAACTTGGCCCCCGAAATTTCCTACCCGGCGCCACCGAGTTCACTTGACATAGCCACTACCACACACCCTAGTCATTTCGGTCTCAACGATAGGGATCTCGGTCTCATCGAGATGGGATTGCAACCTCTCTGTTTCCCTTCGTAACGTTTTGGTCCAACCGAGATGAGCGATCGGTCCCACCGAGATTGCAATGCAAACTCTCTGTTTCCCTTCGTAATGTTTCGGTCTAACCGAGATGAGCGAATATGTCCCACCGAGTTTGCCTGACCAACTCTCTGTTTGCCTATTACCAAAATCGGTCCCACTGAGTTTGTGTAATCGGTCTCACCGAGATTACGTTATGCCCTAACCCTAATGGAATCGGTCCCACCGAGTTGACATGTCGGTCCCACCGGAAATCCTAACATTCACATTTTGAACTAAATCGGTCTGACCGAGTTTCATGATTCAGTCCCACCGAGTTTGGTGATTTGTGTGTAACGGTTAGATTTTGTGTGGAGACTATATATACCCCTCCACCCACTCTTCATTCATGGAGAGAGCCATCAGAACATGCCTACACTTCCGACATACATTTTCTGAGAGAGAACCACCTACACTTGTGTTGAGGTCAAGATATTCCATTCCAACCACATAAATCTTGATCTCTAGCGTTCCCCAAGTTGCTTTCCACTCAAACCCTCTTTCCACCAAATCCAATCCTATGAGAGAGAGCTGAGTGTTGGGGAGACTATCATTTGAAGCACAAGAACAAGGAGTTCATCATCAACACACCATCTATTACCTTTTGGAGAGTGGTGTCTCCTAGATTGGTTAGGTGTCACTTGGGAGCCTTCGTCAAGATTGTGCAGTTGAACCAAGGAGTTTGTACGGGCAAGGAGATCACCTAGTTCGTGAAGATCTACCATAGTGATGTTGGGGAACGTAGTAATTACACAATTTTCCGACGCACACGCAAGATCATGGTGATGCATAGCAACAAGAGGGGAGAGTGTGATCTACGTACCCTTGTAGATCGACAACGGAAGCGTTTGGTTGATGTAGTCGTACGTCTCCACGGCCCGACCGATCAAGCACCGAAACTACGGCACCTCCGAGTTCTAGCACACGTTCAGCTCGATGACGATCCCCGGACTCCGATCCAGCAAAGTGTCGGGGAAGAGTTCCGTCAGCACGACGGCGTGGTGACGATCTTGATGTACTACTATCGCAGGGCTTCCTAAGCACCGCTACAATATTATCGAGGACTATGGTGGCAGGGGGCGCCGCACACGGCTAAGAATATGATCACGTGGATCAACTTGTGTTTCTATGGGGTGCCCCCTGCCCCCGTATATAAAGGAGTGGAGGAGGGGAGGGCTGGCCCTCTCTATGGCGCGCCTAGGGGAGTCCTACTCCCACCGGGAGTAGGATTCCCTTTTCCTAGTCCAACTAGGAGTCCTTCCATGTAGTAGGAGTAGGAAACAAGAAAGGGGCACAGCCCCTCCCCCTAGTCCAATTCGGACTAGGCCTTGTGGGGCGCGCGGCCTGCCCTAGGCAGTCCCTCTCTCTTTCCCGTATGGCCCAATAAGGCCCAATACTTCTCCCGGCGAATTCCCGTAACTCTCCGGTACTCCGAAAAATACTCGAATCACTCGGAACCTTTACGATGTCCGAATATAGTCGTCCAATATATCGATTTTTACGTCTCGACCATTTTGAGACTCCTCGTCATGTCCCCGATCTCATCCGGGACTCCGAACTCCTTCGGTACATCAAAACTCATAAACTCATAATATAACTGTCATCGAAACCTTAAGCGTGCGGACCCTACGGGTTCGAGAACAATGTAGACATGACCGAGATACGTCTCCGGTCAATAACCAATAGCGGGACCTGGATGCCCATATTGGCTCCTACATATTCTACGAAGATCTTTATCGGTCAGACCGCATAACAACATACGTTGTTCCCTTTGTCATCGGTATGTTACTTGCCCGAGATTCAATCGTCGGTATCTCAATACCTAGTTCAATCTCGTTACCGGCAAGTCTCTTTACTCGTTCCGTAATACATCATCTCACAACTAACTCATTAGTTGCAATGCTTGCAAGGCTTATGTGATGTGCATTACCGAGAGGGCTCAGAGATACCTCTCCGACAATCGGAGTGACAAATCCTAATCTCGAAATACGCCAACCCAACATGTACCTTTGGAGACACCTGTAGAGCACCTTTATAATCACCCAGTTACGTTGTGACGTTTGGTAGCACACAAAGTGTTCCTCCGGTAAACGGGAGTTGCATAATCTCATAGTCATAGGAACATGTATAAGTCATAAAGAAAGCAATAGCAACATACTAAACGATCGGGTGCTAAGCTAATGGAATGGGTCATGTCAATCAGATCATTCACCTAATGATGTGATCCTGTTAATCAAATAACAACTCTTTGTCCATGGTTAGGAAACATAACCATCTTTGATTAACGAGCTAGTCAAGTAGAGGCATACTAGTGACACTCTGTTTGTCTATGTATTCACACATGTATTATGTTTCCGGTTAATACAATTCTAGCATGAATAATAAACATTTATCATGATATAAGGAAATAAATAATAACTTTATTATTGCCTCTAGGGCATATTTCCTTCAGTCTCCCACTTGCACTAGAGTCAATAATCTAGATCACATCGCCGTGTGATTTAACATCAATAGTTCACATCTTTATGTGATTGGTTCACATCTCCATGTGACTAACACCCAAAGGGTTTACTAGATTCAATAATCTAGTTCACATCGCTATGTGATTAAGACCCAAAAAGTGATCATGTTTTGCTTGTGAGAGAAGTTTAGTCAACGGGTCTGCCACATTCAGATTCGCATGTATTTTGCAAATTTCTATGTCAACAATGCTCTGCATGGAGCTACTCTAGCTAATTGCTCCCACTTCCAATATGTATCCAGATTGAGACTTAGAGTCATCTGGATCAGTGTCAAAACTTGCATCAACGTAACCCTTTACGACGAACCTTTTGTCACCTCCGTAATCGAGAAACATATCCTTATTCTAGTAAGGATAATTTTGACCGCTGTCTATTGATCTACTCCTAGATCACTATTGTACTCCCTCTCTTAACACAGTGTATGGTATACAATAGATCTGGTACACAGCATGGCATACTTTATAGAACCTATGACTGAGGCATAGGGAATGACTTTCATTCTCTTTCTATCTTCTGCCGTGGTCGGGCTTTGAGTCTTACTCAACTTCACACCTTGTAACACAGGCAAGAAACTTTTTCTTTGACTGTTCCATTTTGAACTACTTCAAAATCTTGTCAAGGTATGTACTCATTGAAAAAACTTATCAAGCGTCTTGATCTATCTCTATAGATCTTGATACTCAATATGTAAGCAGCTTCACCGAGGTCTTTCTTTGAAAAACTCCTTTCAAACATTCATTTATGCTTTGCAGAATAATTCTACATTATCTCCGATCAACAATATGTCTTTCACATATACTTTATCAGAAATGTTGTAGTGCTCCCACTCACTTTCTTGTAAATACAGGCTTCACCGCAAGTCTGTATAAAACTATATGCTTTGATCAACTTATCAAAGCGTATATTCCAACTCCGAGATGTTTGCACCAGTCCATAGATGGATCGCTGGAGCTTGCACATTTTGTTAGCACCTTTAAGATTGACAAAACCTTCTGGTTGTATCATATACAACTCTTCTTTAATAAATCCATTAAGGAATGCAGTTTTGTTTATCCATTTGCCGGATTTCATAAAATGCGGCAATTGCTAACATGATTCGGACAGACTTAAGCATAGATACGAGTGAGAAACTCTCATCGTAGTCAACACCTTGAACTTGTCGAAAACCTTTTTGCGACAATTCTAGCTTTGTAGATAGTAACACTACTATCAGCGTCCGTCTTTCTCTTGAAGATCCATTTATTTTCTATGGCTTGCCGATCATCGGGCAAATCCATCAAAGTCCATACTGTGTTCTCATACATGGATCATATCTCAGATTTCATGGCCTCAAACCATTTCGCAGAATTTGGGCTCATCATCGCTTCCTCATAGTTCGCAAGTTCGTCATGGTCAAGTAACATGACCTCCAGAATAGGATTACCGTACCACTCTGGTGTGGATCTCACTCTAGTTTACCTACGAGATTCGATAGTAACTTGATTTGAAGTTACATGATCATCATCATTAGCTTCCTCACTAATTGGTGTAGTAGTCACAGGAACAGATTTCTATGATGAACTACTTTCCAATAAGGGAGCAGGTACAGTTACCTCATCAAGTTCTCTACTTTCCTCCCACTCACTTCTTTCGAGAGAAACTCCTTCTCTAGAAAGGATCCATTCTTAGCAACGAATGTCTTGCCTTCGGATCTGTGATAGAAGGTGTACCCAACTGTCTCCTTTGGGTATCCTATGAAGACATATTTCTCCGATTTGAGTTTGAGCTTATCGAGATGAAACTTTTTCACATAAGCATCGCAACTCCAAACTTTAAGAAACGACAGCTTAGGTTTCTTGCCAAACCATAGTTCACACGGTGTCGTCTCAACGGATTTAGATGGTGCCCTATTTAACGTGAATGCAGCTGTCTCTAATGCATAACCCCAAAACGATAGTGGTAGATCGGTAAGAGACATCATAGATCGCACTATATCTAATAAAGTACGGTTATGACGTTCGGACACACCATTACACTATGGTGTTCCAGGTGGCGTGAGTAGTGAAACTATTTCACATTGTTTTAATTGAAGGCCAAACTCGTAACTCAAATATTTTACCTCTGCGATCATATCGTAGAAACTTTTATTTTCTTGTCACGATGATTTTCCACTTCACTCTGAAATTCTTTGAACTTTTCAAATGTTTCAGACTTATGTTTCATCAAGTAGATATACCCATATCTGCTCAAATCATCTGTGAAGATTAGAAAATAATGATACCTGCCACGAGCCTATTCATCGGACCACATACATCAGTATGTATGATTTCCAACAAATCTGTCGCTCGCTCCATTGTTCCGGAGAACGGAGTCTTAGTCATCTTTGCCCATGAGGCATGGTTCGTAAGCATCAACTGATTCATAATCAAGTGATTCCAAAATCCCATCAGCATGGAGTTTCTTCATGCGCTTTACACCAATATGACCTAAACGGCAGTGCCACAAATAAGTTGCACTATCATTATTAACTTTGCTTCTTTTGGCTTCAATATCATGAATATGTGTATTACTACGATCGAGATCCAACGAACCATTTTCATTGGGTGTGTAACCATATAAGGTTTTATTCATGTAAACAAAACAAAAATTTATTCTCTTACTTAAATGAATAACCATATTGCAATAAACATGATCAAATCATATTTATGCTCAACACAAACACCAAATAACACTTATTTAGGTTCAACACTAATCCCGAAAGTATAGGGAGTGTGCGATGATGATCATGTCAATCTTGGAACTACTTCCAACACACATCGTCACTTCACCCTTAACTAGTCTCTGTTTATTCTGCAACTCCCGTTTCGAGTTACTAATCTTAGCAATTGAACTAGTATCAAATACTGAGGGGTTGCTATAAACACTAGTAAAGTACACATCAATAACATGTATATCAAATATACTTATGTTCACTTTGCCATCCTTCTTATCCGCCAATCACTTGGGGTAGTTCCGCTTCCAGTGACCAGTCCCTTTGCAGTAGAAGCACTTAGTCTCAGGCTTAGGATCAGACTTGGGCTTCTTCAATTGAGCAGCAACTTGCTTGCTATTCTTTTTGAAGTTCCCCTTCTTCCCTCTGCCCTTTTCTTGAAACTAGTGGTCTTGTCTACCATCAACACTTGATGTTTTTCTCGATTTCTACCTTCATCAATTTCCGCATTACGAAGAGCTTGGGAATCATTTCCGTTATCCCTTGCATATCATAGTTCATCACGAAGTTCTACTAACTTGGTGATGGTGACTAGAGAATTCTGTCAATCACTATCTTATCTGCAAGATTAACTCCCACTTGATTCAAGCGATTGTAGTACTCAGACAATCTGGGCACATGCTCACTAGTTGAGCGATTCTCCTCCATCTTTTAGCTATAGAACTTGTTGGAGACTTCATATCTCTCAACTCGGGTATTTGCTTGAAATATTAACTTCAACTCCTGGAACATCTCATATGGTCCATGACGTTCAAAACGTCTTTGAAGTCCCGATTCTAAGCTATTAAGCATGGTGCACTAAACTATCAAGTAGTCATCATATTGAGCTAGCCAAACGTTCATAACGTCTGCATCTGCTCCTGCAATAGGCCCGTCACCTAGTGGTGCATCAAGGACATAATTCTTCTGTGCAGCAATGAGGATAAACCTCAGGTCACGGATCCAATCCGTATCATTGCTACTAACATCTTTCAACACAATTTTCTCTAGGAACATATCAAAATAAACACAGGGAAGCAACAACGCGAGCTATTGATCTACAACATAATTTGCAAAATACTACCAGGACTAAGTTCATGATAAATTTAAGTTCAATTAATCATATTACTTAAGAACTCTCACTTAGATAGACATCCCTCTAATCCTCTAAGTGATTACGTGATCCAAATCAACTAAACCATGTCCGATCATCACGTGAGATGGAGTAGTTTCATTGGTGAACATCACTATGTTGATCATATCTACTATATGATTCACGCTCAACCTTTCGGTCTCCGTGTTCCGAGGCCATATCTGTATATGCTTGGCTCGTCAAGTATAACCTGAGTATTCCGCGTGTGCAACTGTTTTGCACCCGTTGTATTTGAACGTAGAGCCTATCACACCCGATCATCACGTGGTGTCTCAGCACGAAGAACTTTCGCAACGGTGCATACTCAGGGAGAACACTTCTTGATAATTAGTAAGAGATCATCTTATAATGCTACCGTCAATCAAAGCAAGATAAGATGCATAAAAGATAAACATCACATGCAATCAATATAAGTGATATGATATGGCCATCATCTTGTGCTTGTGATCTCCATCTCTGAAGCACCGTCGTGATCACCATCGTCACCGGCGCGACACCTTGATCTCCATCGTAGCATCGTTGTCGTCTCGCCAATCTTATGCTTCCACGACTATCGCTACCGCTTAGTGATAAAGTAAAGCATTACAGCGCCATTGCATTGCATACAATAAAGCGACAACCATATGGCTCCTGCCAGTTGCCGATAACTCGGTTACAAAACATGATCATCTCATACAATAAAATTTAGCATCATGTCTTGACCATATCACATCACAACATGCCCTGCAAAAACAAGTTAGACGTCCTCTACTTTGTTGTTGCAAGTTTTACGTGGCTGCTACGGGCTTAAGCAAGAACCAATCTTACCTACGCATCAAAACCACAACGATAGTTTGTCAAGTTGGTGCTGTTTTAACCTTCGCAAGGACCGGGCGTAGCCACACTCGGTTCAACTAAAGTTGGAGAAACTGTCACCCGCAAGCCACCTATGTGCACACGTCGGGAGAACCGGTCTCGCGTAAGCGTACGCGTAATGTCGGTCCGGGACGCTTCGTCCAACAATACCGCCGAACCAAAGTATGACATGCTGGTAAGCAGTATGACTTATATCGCCCACAACTCACTTGTGTTCTACTCGTGCATATAACATCAACACATAAAACCTAGGCTCGGATGCCACTGTTGGGGAACGTAGTAATTACAAAATTTTCCTATGCACACGCAAGATCATGGTGATGCATAGCAACGAGAGGGGAGAGTGTGATCTACGTACCCTTGTAGATCGACAACGGAAGCATTTGGTTGATGTAGTCGTACGTCTCCACGGCCCGACCGATCAAGCACCGAAACTACGACACCTCCGAGTTCTAGCACACGTTCAGCTTGATGACGATCCCCGGACTTCGATCCAGCAAAGTGTCGGGGAAGAGTTCCGTCAGCACGACGGCGTGGTGACGATCTTGATGTACTACTGTCGCAGGGCTTCGCCTAAGCACCGCTACAATATTATCGAGGACTATGGTGGCAGGGGGCGCCGCACACGGCTAAGAATATGATCACGTGGATCAACTTGTGTTTCTATGGGGTGCCCCCTGCCCCCGTATATAAAGGAGTGGAGGAGGGGAGGGCCGGCCCTCTCTATGGCACGCCTAGGGGAGTCCTACTCCCACCGGGAGTAGGATTCCCCTTTCCTAGTCCAACTAGGAGTCCTTCCATGTAGTAGGAGTAGGAAACAAGGAAGGGGCGCAGCCCCTCCCCCTAGTCCAATTCGGACTAGGCCTTGTGGGGCGCGCGGCCTGCCCTAGGCAGTCCCTCTCTCTTTCCCGTATGGCCCAATAAGGCCCAATACTTCTCCCGGCGAATTTCCGTAACTCTCCGATACTCCGAAAAATACTCGAATCACTCGGAACCTTTCCGATGTCCGAATATAGTCGTCCAATATATCGATTTTTACGTCTCGACCATTTCGAGACTCCTCGTCATGTCCCCGATCTCATCCGGGACTCCGAACTCCTTCGGTACATCAAAACTCATAAACTCATAATATAATTGTCATCGAAACCTTAAGCGTGCGGACCCTACGGGTTCGAGAACAATGTAGACATGACCGAGACACGTCTCCGGTCAATAACCAATAGCGGGACCTGGATGCCCATATTGGCTCCTACATATTCTACGAAGATCTTTATCGGTCAGACCGCATAACAACATACGGTGTTCCCTTTGTCATCAGTATGTTACTTGCCTGAGATTCGATCATCGGTATCTCAATACCTAGTTCAATCTCGTTACTGGCAAGTCTCTTTACTCGTTCCGTAATACATCATCTCACAACTAACTCATTAGTTGCAATGCTTGCAAGGCTTATGTGATGTGCATTACCGAGAGGGCTCAGAGATACCTCTCCGACAATCGGAGTGACAAATCCTAATCTCGAAATACGCCAACCCAACATGTACCTTTGGAGACACCTGTAGAGCACCTTTATAATCACCCAGTTACGTTGTGACGTTTGGTAGCACACAAAGTGTTCCTCCGATAAACGGGAGTTGCATAATCTCATAGTCATAGGAACATGTATAAGTCATGAAGAAAGCAATAGCAACATACTAAACGATCGGGTGCTAAGCTAATGGAATGGGTCATGTCAATCAGATCATTCACCTAATGATGTGATCCCGTTAATCAAATAACAACTCTTTGTCCATGGTTAGGAAACATAACCATCTTTGATTAACGAGCTAGTCAAGTAGAGGCACACTAGTGACACTCTGTTTGTCTATGTATTCACACATGTATTATGTTTCCGGTTAATACAATTCTAGCATGAATAATAAACATTTATCATGATATAAGGAAATAAATAATAACTTTATTATTGCCTCTAGGGCATATTTCCTTCAAGTGAGGCAAGTCCTTCATGGGCGATGGCCATGGTGGGATAGAGAAGGTTGCTTCTTCGTGGACCCTTCGTGGGTGGAGCCCTTCGTGGACTCGCGCAACCGTTACCCTTCGTGGGTTGAAGTCTCCGTCAATGTGGATGTACGATAGCACCACCTATCGGAACCACGCCAAAAATCTCCGTGTCTACATTGAGTTTGCTCCTCCAAACTCCTCCATTTACCTTCATATGAAATTGTTTTACATTCTGCTGCTATACTCTTAGAATTGCATGTGTAGGTTGATTACTTGACTTGTGCCGAGTTGTTAAAATCTGCCAAGACTTAAAATTGGGGAAAGGCTAGATTTTTATTTGGTCAAGTAGTTTAATCACCCCCTTCTAGACATACTTTCGATCCTACAATGATCAGCACCAAGAGTCCATTGGTGTTAGAATCATTACAATGTAATCTAGATTACTGACTCTAGTGCAAGTGGGAGACTGAAGGAAATATGCCCTAGAGGCAATAATAAAGGTGTTATTTATATTTCCTTATATCATGGTAAATGTTTATTATTGATGCTGGAATTGTATTAACCGGAAACTTAGTACATATGTGAATACATAGACAAACAGAATGTCACTAGTATGCCTCTACTTGACTAGCTCATTGAATCAAGGATGGTTATGTTTCCTAACCATATACATGAGTTGTCATTTGATTAATGGGATCACATCATTAGAGAATAATGTGATTGACTTGACCCATCCATTAGCTTAGCACGATGATCGTTTAGTTTGTTGCTATTGCTTTCTCCATAACTTATACATGTTCCTATAACTATGAGATCATGCAACTCCCGAATACCGGAGGAACACTTTGTGTGCTACCAAACGTCACAATGTAACTAGGTGATTATAAAGGTGCTCTACTGGTGTACCGATGGTGTTTGTTGAGTTGGCATAGATCGAGATTAGGATTTGTCACTCCAATTGTCGGAGAGGTATCTCTGGGCCCTCTCGGTAATGCACATCAATATAAGCCTTGCAAGCAATGTAACTAATGAGTTAGTTACGGGATGATACATTATGGAACGAGTAAAGAAACTTGCCAGTAATGAGATTGAACTAGGTATTAAGATACCGACGATCGAATCTCGGGCAAGTAACATACCGATGACAAAGGGAACAACGTATATCGTTATGCGGTTTGACCGATAAAGATCTTCGTAGAATATGTGGGAGCCAATATGAACATCCAGGTTCTGCTATTTGTTATTGATCGGAGACGTGTCTCGGTCATGTCTACATAGTTCTCGAACCCGTAGGGTCCGCACGCTTAGCATTCAATGACGATCGGTATTATGATTTTATGTGTTTTGATGTACCGAAGGTAGTTCGGAGTCCCGGATATGATCATGGACATGACGAGGAGTCTCGAAATGGTCGAGACATAAAGATCGATATATTGGATGACTATGTTTGGACATCGGAAGGGGTTCAAGAGAGTTCGGGCATGTACCGGAGTACCGGGGGGTTACCGGAACCCCCCGGGGAGTATATGGGCCCTAATGGGCTTTAGTGGAGAGAGAGAGAGGCGGCCAGGGCAGGACGTGCCCCTCCCCCTCTGGTCCGAATTGTACTAGGAAGGGGGGCCCTTTCCTTCCTCCCTCTCTCCCCCTTCCTTCTCTCCTAGTCCAACTAGGGAAGGGGGGGGGGGAATCGTACTCCCGGTGGGAGTAGGACTCCTCCAGGGCGCGTCATAGAGGGCCGGCCCTCCCCCTCATCCACTCCTTTATATAGGGGGAGGGGGAACCCCATAGACTCACAAGTTGATCATTGATCTCTTAGCCATGTGCGGTGCCCCCCTCCACCATAATCCACCTCGGTCATATCGTCGTAGTGCTTAGGCGAAGCCCTGCACCGATAGCTTCATTATCACCATCATCACGCCGTCGTGCTGACGAAGCTCTCCCCCAACACTCAGCTGGATCGAGAGTTCATGGGACGTCACCGAGCCGAACATGTGTAGATCGCGGAGGTGCCGTACTTTCGGTACTAGGATCGGTTGGATCATGAAGACGTACGATTATATCAACCGCGTTGTCATAACACTTCCGCTTACAGTCTACAAGGGTACGTAGACAACACTGTCCCCTCTCGTTGCTATGCATCACCATGATCTTGCGTGTGCGTAGGATTTTTTTTGAAATTACTGCGTTCCCCAACAGGTCGGTCATCGAAGCATGACAGGTCAGACATGCCATCGACTCGCCCATCATGTCTATGCAGTGCTAGCAGCTCTCCCACACACTGACAAACATGGGCACGCTCACGCTCTCATGTTCAGAGATGAGGCCCCTTTTCCTACAGTAGCATCCCCAGTTGCACATCAAATCATTTCTTACATTTTCATTTTTCCCTTGTCCAGCCCATTTTCGTCGTGCATCTTTACCTTTTTTTCATTTCTGTATGCCACGAGGCAATGAAAAAAATCTGATTTTGCCAAGATACATCACACTGTGAGATAACTTTTCTTCGCTCTTCCCACATCACGCGAGCATTTCTAACTGACTTCAACAGAAAATTCTAACAATTTTGTTGACAAACCCACACGAGAACACCTTATTCAGCAAACACATAGTATCAGACAAGTACAATACCATTTTTAGCTGTTCAAATAAGGTACGGTTTCTAATAACAAAGGGTCACCTAGAAAAATGCATACCATCAGGAAAGAACACTAAATTTTTGAATTTTTAGACTTTAGGCGGGTTGCTGCATGTGTTCCTCCTGTGCCCAATTAACCCACATTTTCAGCAGCGAGGAGATTTTCTGGGTGCCTTTGGCACATCCCCCCTGGCAGGGCATGTTGCGCTCTTGTGTCCCTAAACCCTGCATGTAGAACAAAATCTACTCCTCTTTGATGATTGTTCATATGGAGCCTTGTCACGGCTGGTTGCGGGACGCCCAACTGGTCGTTTCTTTGGGGGTGTTGGGAACACATCTGATCCTTGTGAAATGGTGTGTGATGACCCACAAGTATAGGGGATCTACCATAGTCGTTTCGATAAGTAAGAGTGTCGAACCCAACGAGGAGCGGAAGGAAATGATAAGCGGTTTTCAGCAAGGTATTCTCTGCAAGCACTGAAATTGTAGGTAACAGATAGTTTTGTGATAAGATAATTTGTAACGAGCAACAAATAAAAAAAGTAAATAAAGTGCAGCAAGGTGGACCAATCCTTTTTGTAGCAAAGGACAAGCCTGGACAAACTCTTATATAGAGAAAGCACTCCCAAGGACACATGGGAATTATCGTCAAGCTAGTTTTCATCACGTTCATATGATTCGCGTTCGGTACTTTGATAATTTAGTATGTGGGTGGACCGGTGCTTGGGTATTGCCCTTACTTGGACAAGCATCCCACTTATGATTAACCTCTATTGCAAGCATCCGCAACTACAACAAAAGTATTAAGGTAAACCTAACCATAGCATGAAACATATGGATCCAAATCATAAACTAGGGTTTAAGCTTTTGTCACTCTAGCAACCCATCATCTACTTATTACTTCCCAATGCCTTCCTCTAGGCCCAAATAATGGTGAAGTGTCATGTAGTCGACGTTCACATAACACCACTAGAGGAGAGACAACATACATCTCATCAAAATATCGAACGAATACCAAATTCACATGACCACTAATAGCAAGACTTCTCCCATGTCCTCAGGAACAAACGTAACTACTCACAAAGCATATTCATGTTCATAATCAGAGGGGTATTAATATGCATATAGGATCTGAACATATGATCTTCCACCAAATAAACCAACTAGCATCAACTACAAGGAGTAATTAACACTACTAGCAACCCACAGGTACCAATCCCAGACTTGGAGACAAGAATTGGATACAAGGGATGAACTAGGGTTTGAGAGGAGATGGTGCTGGTGAAGATGTTGATGGAGATTGACCCCCTCCCGATGAGAGGATCGTTGGTGATGACGATGACGATGATTTCCCCCTCCCGGAGAGAAGTTTCCCCGGCAGAACAGCTCCGGCAGAGCCCTATATTGGTTCCGCCAAGGTTCCGCCTCATGGCGGCGGAGTCTCGTCCCGAAAGTTGGCTTATGATTTTTTCCTCATCGAAAGACTCCATATAGCATAAGATGGGCATCGGAGGGCCACCAGGGGGCCCACGAGGCAGTGGGCGCGCCCACGGGGGTAGGGCGCGCCCGTCACCCTCGTGGGCAGGGTGTGGCCCCCTCCGGAACTTCTTGCGCTCAGTATTTTATATATATTCTGAAAATGACTTCCGTGAAGTTTCAGGACTTTTGGAGCTATGCAGAATAGGTCTCTAATATTTGCTCCTTTTCCAGCGCAGAATCCCAGCTGCCGGTATTCTCCCTCTTTATGTAAACCTTGTAAAATAAGAGAGAATAGGCATAAGTATTGTGACATAATGTGTAATAACAGCCCATAATGCAATAAATATCGATATAAAAGCATGATGCAAAATGGACGTATCAGTGTGCTCAAACTCAGTCTGACCATAGTGCTGCTTGTTACCAACGCCAGAGGCAGCTAAATCTACAGCTAGCTCTCTACCAGACAAACCAAGTTCATCCCTCACAATGGCAACTGGCTCCACCAGCATTTTGACATCTCGCATTTTCTCCATAGCAAGTGCATATGCTTCCACATTGCTGTCACCTAACTTAACAACATCCAGCGCCAACAGGTATAAACTGTTGTGTCGACAAGAAGAATACTTCGGAGGCCCATGATCCTTCTGGTAGCACAAATACTCTGGCGGTAGTATATCTCTTGCATCTCTAGTCCATCGCTTGAGCACATGTTTCACAGGGAACTCATGCAATTTTAGGTGTATCATGAGCCAGAGAGAATATCATACGGAAACCAATATTCGGTGAAAACCACGTGAAGAAGATGTCTTGAAGTTTCAAAAAATCTGAAAAAAATAAGGGATGTTAAGAGGATGATGTTTTATTGTCACACAAAATTTCGAGTTGAAACACATTATGAGATGTGAGCTATGAAAAAAAATCAGCATTGAATAGTGCCGAACAGTAATGTCACTATTCAGTGTTGAATTTGTCTTTTTCATAGCTCACATCTTGTAATGTGTTTCAACTTGAAATTTTGCGTGGCAATGAAACATCACCCTCTTAACATCCCATATTTTTTCAGATTTTTTCAAAACTTTAAAATATGATTTTCACGAAGTTTTCATTGAATATTGGTTTCCGTATGATATTCTCCTAGAGCATCAGCAGCCAAGAAAATGTCATGTCCATCTACAGAAACTCACTGTAAGTAAGGAAGAGGAGCTGGGACACCCATCTTAAGTGCATGGCTGCAAACCATTCCATAGTGCTCAAATGTCCCACACTCGCACTTGAACTCATCATCTGACTTGTTCACGGAGATCACAAACTCATTCTTGCACCAGTTTTTCCTTGACTGAAATTTGATGTGCCTAGCAATGTACTCCAAGCGTGACTTGACTTCTACTAGGTCATACGACCCACATTCATACAACACTTCACCAAATTTCTCAAACATGGTCCTGGTGTAAACCTGCGATGCATGTACCTCAGTTGGGATTTTTTTGCTTCAGGACAATCCCCCCCTGCAAATGACGATCACAAAAACAAAATTAGTTTCTCTAAACATTGTTTTTTTATAAACGGTAGCAATGCAACAGCATACAAATATACAGATACATATTCAACCTTATTAGTTTTGTCCTTTTCTCCTGGTAACTTTCTTCTGAATCGCGGTCAAATTGCATCTTCTCGTATTGGGTGATGAACAAGTGCATGGAGCAGCCTGGTGGCACATATGCACAGACAGAAGCTTCAAGGGCAGGCATCCTTGAAGGGTTGGGCTCCCTCACATCCACTGCCTTCCCAACTCTGACCCTGTAAAGAATGACACACCAACCAATCAGAGATCAAGTTGACTGAAGGACAACGAATAAAGTGGTGACCATGGGCTCGCTGCCCACAGATAAAACAGGGGATGGATACGGCGCCCCAAATCATTGGGTGCTATACATCAAAAACCATGATTAATTGCGAGAATGTAATTACCAAAAATATATATGTTGCTATACAATTATCATCATCAGATTCAGAAAGAATTCATTTTAACAAACAAAAAAACGACAGATAGTAGCCGCAATTTTTAGTGTGAAAAATCACCCGTTTTTGTGAACCGAGGCCTTAGCCATGTCTTCAAATCAACATAGCATATTCTTAATTTGGACATGATGACTCCCAGCGTATCGTTCTTCCCTGTTGCTGTACACTGTAGTCTATTTTTTCAGATTTTTCAATGCTCATATATTTCACTAATTTCAGTTGGTTGCACCGGCTAGAAAAACAATCGAATAGATGGCATTGCAACAAAACTATCAGCAAAACTGATAAGCATATATTTCAGTTCATTACAAAATTATCAACAACAACGAAGCGGCTTAAAAGCTGGGGGAATAGTAAAATCTATTCCTGGTCCAACAAGATTGATTTGTATCAGACACTCCTACACCCTCTTCGTCTGCATCTTGGTCCTCGGTGCAAGTACGCCGCCCACCTCCAGCAATGCAGGTTGAATCTTGTCCGGAAGTGGTACCCGGGCACAGCTGGGTCCTCGGCCCACGCCGGGGCAGCGTATGAGGACCCGAATAAAAGGCACGGGCAGCCTGCCAGGAGCGTCAGCGGGCGAGGAAGAGGGAGGCGACGGGAGAGACGTTGGCCGCATGTTGGGCACGCACGAGCACGCCGATGGATCCCGAGGCCATGCTCCTCATGTCGGTCCTCCGCCGCTCTCTCATGACGATAGAGACGGATGCGCGCCGTCTCCGTCGCAAGAATGCCAAGCCACTTTGGCTCACCATCAAGCTATCGAAGCTCGAAGCAAACAAGGAGGCGGCGGCCAAAAGGCGGTCCGCCATGCGAAGGAGCAAGGCTGCCTGCTCCGAAGGCTGATGGGCCAAACGTGCTCCGACGACTCCTTCTTGACAGGCGGCTCCACCTCCAGCTCCGACAAGGACACACCGCCAAATGTCGTCGCGTGCATGGTGGTGGGGCACAGCGACACCGGCGACAGCAAGGGGAAGGGGCCGGTGAGCCCGTTTTAGCTATGTTTTGTAGTATGAATTTGCACTGTCCGCCGATGAACTAGGATCATTTTGTCCGGCGATGAGCTAAGCTATGATCCGGTTTACTTTATGTAGTGTTGCATGGGTTGCATGGATTTAAAACTTCAGATACGAGGGACACGAGTGTGGGAACAAAAATATGAGACGTGTCCGGTCAATGCTTGCAGATGCGCTCGGACATGTCCGCGAGCTCGTCCTCCCCCTAGGGAGACTCGGGCGGCCAGAAACCTAGCCGCCGCCGCAAACTCCCTCCTACTCTCCCTCCGCCGCCGCCGAAAGACGCTGTCGGGCTAAGCCCGGGGCCGACGGCAGTGGTGGGGGATCTCCTCTCTCGCACGTCTCCGGGGTGGGGCGGACCCCAAGGCGTGTGGTGGCGCGACCGATCTGGGATCTGCGGCGCGGCGGTTGGCGGCAGGCGGCGGGAGGCCGGCCCGTCCTTGGACGTCGACGACTTGGCACGGCGGAGGCCAGGGCTGCGGGCGCGGCGGATGGCCCTTCGGGCGGTGGCGGCGGCTGCGATCGGTGGCGGCCGGCTTGGCTGCGGTGGCGTGCATGCTGCCTTCAGATCGGCGACGGCGGCGTGGAGGGCCTGGTGGTCTCGTTGGCGGCACTTCCGGTCAGATCTGTTCTGACCGGTGCAGCCGGCGGCGGTGGTCATCTCTTCCGTCAGAGGTGGTTGGCCTGAGGCTGGGTGTTCGGATCTCGGGATCCGTCATCTGGCACCAGCTACGAGTCGGGGAGACGTAGTTGCCGGTGAAAACCGAGTCGACGGCGGGTGATGGCGGCGTTCCACGTCATTACCTTGATGAAGGCATCGTCATGTGACTACCGTTGACCCACTCGTATTGCTCCAGGGGCAACCCTAGAATCTGGTGTTCCAGACTAGACGATGGCGGCACTGCGGTGTCGTTTCTCTCTTGGGAGCGTTGTTTTGTGGAGCAGCACTGGAAGTCAGAGGCAGGAGGTGGAGCGGCTTCGTCTTGCACTGAGCTTCGGTGGAGATGTCAAGTCATGTCTGACCGACAGGTGCTACGCTTGGTCATGCCTGGTTGGCAGGTGCTACGCACGACAGATCCTCCAACGGCTTCAAGCTGTGTCGGCTGGTGGTACTTGGCAGCATGGCGCTGGGGTGTATCACTGGCGACCGCGACGTGTACAGCTGTTTGCGCACAGAGAGGAGGTGCCGTTGGGCGCCATGGTGACATCGACGATAGCTGGACCGAGCAAGGTTGATGCATCAGTACAGTTCTGAAGATGGAGCGGTGGTAGTTGGCAGCGGCGGCCTCTGAGAGCACGTCAGACCAGTGTGTGCCCCAGACCCGACAAGTGGTTAGGTTGGGGACTCAGGTCTTAGATGTTAGGCTTGGCTGCGATGTCTGTTTGGTATTAGGCTCAGGCTATCTACGCCCCTTCATCAACTGGACAGGTGTAGCGACAATTTGTTGCTTAGACGACGGCTTTAATTTTACTGTTGTAAGGTCTCGTGAGAATAATTAATATAGTGGCCGTATGCATCGCCCAGATACAGAAGCCGGGGGTCATCGTCCTTTTCTAAAAAAAATAAAAAATGTCCGCGAGCTTTTTTTAGAACGAAGACGCCGGAGGCGTCCGGCTTTAAATTAATAAAGCCCACATAAGGCAGGATCCAACAAGGTTCAACACATAACAACAAAGATAAAACGGCCGCAGCCAAGGTACGAAACATGCTACCGGCCGAAGCCTGCAAATGGTAGAGAAGCAACATAAAGCACTAGGCCGGTCCAAAAGGTCAAAACCTACAGCAGGCTAGTGACGGGTATCAATCTGGATAAACCGAATCCGCTCCATAGCCTCCGTCATCCGATCCGCATCACGCCGTTTCCCCAACGGCGTCCATGTCTGAAGAAATAAGTGGCATTTGAAAATAATGTCAGCCAGGTGAGAAGGAAATTTGTGCTCGATAGTCATCTTATTGCGAGTGGTCCAAATGGACCACAGCAAAGCTCCCACGCAACTCCATAAGACACGGCCGAAGCCACCCCTATGAGCGACTAGCAAAGCGCGCAGGTCCAAGGCTGAGCGGGGATTCCAGTTCTGACCGAAAGCCTCCCTAACCGCACTCCAAGCAAAGCGAGCGAGGTGACAGTTGAAAAATATGTGGTTGGCATCTTCATGTTGACCACATAACACGCAAGAGCCGTCGGAGGGCCCATTCCTACGAGCGATATTATTGGAGGAGGGAAGGCGATCGCGAAACATCTGCCACAGGAAAATTTTGATCTTTAAGGGAATGGAAGCTTTCCATAGCCCCCTAGCTATGTCCAGGATCGGCCCCTCGGTCAGTTTGTTGTACAAGGATTGGACGGAAAACTTCCCCGAGCGCAAGAGAGCCCAGGAAACCGAGTCGGCCTCAGGACGAAGGTTCACTCCCGCCAGATCAACTATGAGCCCGTCCCAACAGGCTCATTTGTTATCGAGAAGGGGTCTTTTGAAGGAGACCGCAGGCGGGCTGGTGCGCAGCGCATCTGCCACTAGGATATCAACGTTAGTAACCAGCCGATAGGCTAAGGAATGACTTCTCCACAAGGGTTCCGAGCCAAACTAGTGGTCCAACCAAAACCATGTTGAGGACCCATTGTTGACACAAAACTTGGCTCCTAAGGTGAATGCCGGCATAACTTTCTGGATCCCATTCCAAAAAGTTGATCCCTTAGCTTTGGAAGTTAGGAAAATCCCATCTGGGAAGTATTTGGCGCGGAGAATATCCGCCCAGAGCCCTTGCTCGTTATGGGAGAGTTTCCAAATCCACTTGGTTAAGAGAGCGACGTTCATTAGCTTCGAATTAAGAATCCCAAGTCCTCCAAATTTCTTAGGGCGACAGAGCGCGGCCCATTTGATGAGGTGGTACTTCTTTTTGATCCCCATTCCTTCCCAAAAGAACTTGGATCGGGGCGTATCAAGCCTGGCATGAACCCCATCAGCCAGCAAGAACATGCCCATCGTGAACAGAGGAAGGGAAGACAGGCTGGAGTTAGTTAGGATTAGTCTGGCCGCCGAAGAGAGGAAACGACCGCGCCAGGGGCTAACCCTATTTGCCACCTTGCCATACAAGGGCTCCCATTCCAGAATGGAGATGTGCTTATCCGAGATAGGCAGGCCCAAATACTTAATTGGAAAGCTCCCTAGCTTACAATTAAGTAGATTGGCTACTCGAGAAGCGAGCAGAGGATCCATCCCAATGGCTATTACCTCACTCTTAAGGAAATTGATCTTAAGACCAGAGATGGTTTCGAAAGCAAGGAGGATAAGTTTGACCGAGGCTACGCTATGATTGTTAGGCTCAAAGAGCAGCAAGGTGTCGTCCGCATATTGGAGGTGGGTGAGTCCACCCGGGATAAGGTGAGGGACCACCCCGCGGATGTGTCCGGCGTCCTTAGCCTTATGGATCATGGCTGATAAGGCGTCCGCAACAAAGTTAAAGATCAGGGGCGAGGAGGGGTCCCCTTGCCTGAGACCTCGTTTGTTGCGGAAGAAGTTCCCAACCTCTCCGTTGATCGACACCGCGGTCTGACCACCCGAGACCAGATGCATGATGCGGTGAACAAAGCCTGACTCGAATCCCTTCCGAGTCAGCACCTCGCGGATGAACTCCCAGTTCACGCGATCATATGCTTTCTCAAAGTCGAGCTTTAGGAGCACGGCCTGTTGCCCGGTGCGTTTAAGCTCGTGGATAGTCTCCTGCAACACTATCGGCCTTCGAGAATGTTGCGACCTTTGAGAAAACCTGACTGACTACGGTTGATAACGCGATGCGCGACCGGTGCAAGTCTGGTCGCATACGCCTTTGAGCATATCTTGAAAGGAACGTTAATGAGAGTGATAGGACGGTACAACTTGATAGTGTCGGCCCCTTTGACTTTGGGAATAAGGCTAATCACGCCATAGTTAAGGCACGAAACATCTACCGTACCTAGCGCAAAACCATTGATAATCCAGTAGAAAAGGTCTTTGAACATCGGCCAGAAGCGTCGAAAAAACGCGACCGGCCAACCGTCCGGGCCAGGCGCCGTGTCAATCTTCATTGCACCCACGGCTTCGTCGATCTCCTCCGTGGAGAAAGTCAAAGCCAAGAGGTCATTTTCAGCTTGAGATACGCGGTCCTCTTCCCCCAGAAGTCCGCCCGGAGCTGGAGATGCTTTTCCTCATCTGTTCCCAACAGATTGAGAAAGAAGTCATAGATATGAGCCACAATGTCAGCCTGACTAGCCAGATTGAAGTCTCAAAATCGAGCACTTCCGTTTATGGCCGTTGGCAAAGGGATGCTCCATTAGGAGGCGCGCACAAAAAGCTCAATGGTACATGGAGTCAATGACGCATGGGCATTGATTTTAGCCCCACTTGTCACGGTCGCACCGAAACCTGGCCGTTTCCGGCAGTAACCAGCGGCAAAAACAACCGCACTAGCCCGCAAAAAAAAGAAAAAGAAAGCACCATACTCGACCGAAGAGAGGCACGTACTTGTACGTAACGTTGATGCCCATGCCATGGATCTGTCTGCCTGCTGCCTCAGAATTTGAGCTTCTTCTCAGCAGCTTCGCCCTCGCTCGCGTGCATCCAGCCCACGACTTTGACCGCGCGAGCGCGACGGTTTCTATTCAACCCAGTTCGCTGCTTGCGTGCAAACCAAACGACCCACCAACTCCTTCCTTCCTTCCTTCCTCTAAAAAAACGAAAAGAAAATAAAACTCCTTCCTTCCTTCGTCCTCATGCCCCGCCCCGCGCTGCCTTGCATTTGCATATATAGCAGCTCGGCTGCCTCGCTTTGCCTCCCTGCTATACTTCTCTCTACCAGCTTACTCTTCGCTCCAGATCAATCATTGGCTGGCTCCATTAACTAGTCACACTAGTTGCTGAGGGATGGATGATGTGTGGTGCAGCCTCGACATGGCCGCCGACATCGCCGGCCTCCACAGCGCCCTCGCCGACCCATTCTGGCCCGCCGACCTTGACCTCATGGTTTCGACCCACGAGGTGAGCGACCCTGCTTCCTTGCAAATCGAAGCGTCTGTAAATTAAGACTGGTGGTTTTGGTGTACGTGTAGGTGGAGGGTATGGCGGACATGGACGCGAGCGGCTTCTTCGTAGGAGGAGGGGATGACCGCTTCATGCTGCCGTCGTCGACGACGTCGTCACTCTCGTCCAAGCGATCACTCTCCCTCGACAGCGGCGGCTCCTCAGGCTCAGGCTCAGGGTCTTTCTCGCTCGACCTCGCGGACGCCTCGCGGTACCAGGCGCCGGCGCTGCCCGTGCCGCACAACCCCTTGGCGGGCGCCGTCGACCACGACGACGAGGCGATCATGCGGGCTATGATGGCGGTCATGTCTTCGTCCTCTGCCTCCCCGTCCTCCTCGGCATCCTCCCATCCGCAGCCCTTCTGCCGGGACCGGGACAGCAACATGCAACAACAGTCAGCAGCCATGGCGCCGCAGCTGCGTAGAGGACGAAGTGGCCACGTGATGGTGAAGAGCAGCCTCTCCATGTCGCCGGAGAGAAGCAGCAGCGGCGGCCGGGGACAGCAGCAGGAGGAGCCGACGAGGGCCGCGAGCGGCAACACCGGCCAGCTCTACCACATGATGTCAGAGAGGAAGCGACGGGAGAAGCTCAACGACAGCTTCCACACGCTGAGGTCGCTCCTTCCCCCCTGCTCAAAGGTATAAACATCACCATCATATAACATCCACTCATTCACAAATCTAAGCAAGGCTAGTCATAGTGGGAGTAACTTAGCTAGTAATATAACACATTTTAAAACAAATTTACTTATATGGCACCTAGTTAATGAGGAGAGAGGTGTTTGGAGTAACATATTATGTTACGATCATATAGCGTTTCCCAAAAAATGTTGAGTCTATGAGCTAATAAATGAAGCAATCTATGACACTACAAATATGTTACTTTGAGGGTGCTTGGATACAAGGGACTATTTTCAGTCTGACTAAAAATAGTCTCTTTTAGAGGCTAAAGTTCCAAGCACCCCTGACTAAAAAGAGGCTAGGACTAGTCTTGAGGCTAAAATCTTTTAGTCATGGGAAACCTACTAAAATATGTATTAGCTCTCTCTCTCCTCATTTAATTCCTCTCCTTAGTTCTGGATTGGAGGGTTTGGAGGATAATAAATGCTCAATAACTAAATTTTAGTCTCTTTAGTATTTGGATCCAAGCATGGGTGAGACTAGCAAGTTTTAGTCCCACTACTTTTAGTCATGGGACCAAAACGTATCAAGCATGCTCTTTGCATTATGAAGATAGTAATTTAGAGTAGTGTCATATGCATGACACTAGTCTAAGTTACTCCCCACTATGACCAGTCTAAGCAAGCATCCAACACCACCGGCTACAACATTAATTACTTCCTTTCGCTACTAGTACAAGTATTACGTTTGGAAATTTAAACTAAAAACGCATCAATTATTTCCAGACGGAGGGAGTACTAAAGGTATACTACTGGTTACTCCCTCCGTTCCAAATTAGATGTCTTTCATTTGTCTAGAAACGGATGTACCTAGACACTATACAAGTATAGATGCATCCCAATGTGGACAAATGCAAGTCATCTAAATTCGAACGGAGGGAGTAGTTAATAAGGTCCGGTGTACAAATATGCTCCTCTATTTTATTTTCAAGGATGATTACAGATCCTCTCTGTTTGCTGAAATTTTCAAAGAAGACTTGCTCCGGAAAGTAAGTCTCGGTACTTCCGTCCCGACCTGTCAAGATCATTGTTTGCTTCTTTTAATCACTAGACAATGACATTGACAAAGGAAGGTGATCAGAAGGACCACTAGATTATAATAAGAAAAGAAGAACCACTCATATATCTAGCTATATGCGTAGTCAAGCTGGAAAGGAACAAACATGGAAGCTTCAAAAGAAACTAGACTTTCTAAATAGATGCTACTTTAACTTCCCTCCTCATTTTTTTTCCATAGTAGAAATATGATTTGAACGCACTTGTCTGGGAACAGTAGCATGCAAAAGGCTTATTGGTCCTGTAGTATTTTGTGTCCAACTGTGACCATAAATTTAACTAATTAAATATAAGTTTTATGTATTAAAAATATTTCAAACTTTTTTGAATACGAATCCAATGATGTAAATTTTGTGGTGTACAATTTATATTTCGATAGTTAAATCTATGTATGATCAAAGTTTAACCAAAAATACACCGAGAATGAAATGGTGTAATGATAAAGATCACTAGGATACTTTAAATATAAGAGAAAGATATGTTATCCTTAACTTGTAGGACTTCAACAATGATTGTATATTTCACTACAGTGAAGCCATGCCAATCTGTCGGGTAAATCTAGCGTACTGTCGGGTAAAGAGTTCTTGTTTACTCCCTAAAAAAGAGTTATTGTTTAGAAGCTATAAGGACGTTGGCAGTTTAGAATAGGAAAGCCACCGGAAAGAGGGGCCATGCTTTTTTTGTGGCCCACAGATAGAATAATCGACAGCCGTATTAGGTGCCAAAGATGTAGCAAGAGAATAGTGGCAAAAGACAATATATACTTTCCAAACAAAAAAGCACATCATTTCACTACTTTATATGACTATAATTGGAGCGGTTGCTAGGAAAGAGCAACCTGTTGTCGCAATTAGGCAGGCAAAACCGTCCTTGTCAACCGAGTAAATTAGTATTAAGCAAAAAACCATTCTTCCAGCAAAATCATGTACATAACCTAGAGTCAGAGGCCCACTTGCCATCAAGATCTTTAATCATGAGGGAGCTTTAATTTTCGGTTTACCCCTAGTAGTATTAACTAACTGGCCAAACCCCATGCATGGTATCATGCAGAAGGACAAGACAACGGTGCTAACCAAGGCGGCAGGGTACCTAAAGACGCTGGAGGCGCAGGTCTCTGAGCTGGAGGAGAAGAACAACAAGTTGGAGAAGCACATTCCGACCTACGATTGCGAGGAGGACGTGCCGCACCAGCAGAGGCGGCAGAGGGCCAAGGTCCAAATAACCAAGGCGGCATCAGACGGGGTGGTGAACCTGACGGTGATGGTGATGGTGGAGTGTGACGTGGTGGAGCTGGTGCTCCGCATCCTGGAGTGCCTCCGGTGGATGGAGCAGGTCAACGTCATGTCCGTCGACGCCGACACCTACTCCCCGCAGGTGTTGCTCAAGGCCATAGCCAGCATCAAGCTCCGGATCGTGGTACGTTGGCGTGGATTTCATTTGTACCTTGTTTCCTCTCGTCTCGGACAAAAGCAATTTCATCTTACAGGTGGTATGTACGTATATGCAGGACGACGACTGGAACCAGGCCTTGTTCCACGAGGCCATGACCAAGGCTGTTAACGACGCGACCGCGTCTCGTCCTTCGCTCGTGCTCACCGCGTAGTATGCAGGAAGAGGAAGGATATGTGTCATGATCCCGAGGAGCAATTCGTAGCCATACGGTCATATAGCCATCCAAAGGTTAGGTTAGATGGTTGGATGTAACGTAGAAGCAGTAATTTGTTTGCAATAGTCGGATGGGCGCCCCTGATGAGTCACTCTGCACCAACAAGATCAAGACGAGAAGGAAGTCTTCCGTGGGAGCAGCTAGAAATGTTTGTATCAGATCCTTGGAAGATCGGAACCAAACTACTGTTGAGGGACTATAGCTATATAAGGGCAGTACCAACCTCCGCCAAGGGGTAGAAGATATGTCGGAGCTCATTCCCATACCTTATATTGGTAGATAGGAAAATGACATTGTAAATCTCAATGCTCATCAATAAGGATAGGTAGGCATAATGCAGACAAATTACCCGTTTGGTGGCGTGATCCTGGATAACATCATTGCATCACCTTCAGCACTGACGAAATCCATTCAGGCAGCACCCCTTTCCCCACCTTCCATGATAAACAGCAGACTGTAAGATCGATGAACCATTATTCGTCGACATTTAGCGCCCACCGTGGGGCCCGAACGGATTGCCCTCACTAATAATCATTCTTATGGAGCGCAAACTTGCCGACGAAAGGGAAATGTTGGGAGCTAACTGCCACCTTAATCCCGAGGAGGCCTTTGTCAACCTAACTCTGGGACTGAAACCATCTAGCATCGGCTTGGGTCCCCCAGACCATCTTGACGTTGCATGAAGATGACCTTAGGTGGGAATATAGGCTTGCGGTGCACCCACCTATATCAACCCGACCAATGAAGGGGGGTCTCCTGTTGTTGTGGTACACCGTTAGCTCGACCTAGGCGACTGCCGCTGGGACCGAAACCCTGACAAGGGATAAGATTACACATCAGATACCCCTCATGGAGAAAATTACTGTTGACCTTTTTGGCAACCTTGATCACAAATCGACCCTATTTTAAAAAGAATTACGTATCCGAGCTTTTTTGGTCAAGCCAACAATCTTGGCGTTTCGTTTGCGCGGGAGAGGCGTTACTTTCATAGCCCGTGCCCAACTGGCCATTTGACGTGGCAAACTCAAAAACGCCGAGGTGCGTGTATGCTTTCGGAACCCAAACGCCAGAAACCATGGCGTTTTCGTACGCGCACAAGAGCACTTGGCGTTGAAATGGATTCACTAGCACATCGTACTCAGGCATGCATGGAATGTACTATGCAACATGTACGGACATCGATAGAGTTACTAAGCTCCCAGGAATTGAAGGCCTGGGAGCGACCGGTGATTTTTCTTTTCTTGTAATGGGTCCCGCATATCAATGTAAGCCTCGGTGTGAATCCCTCCCGCCAGTGCACGCAACAGACGTTTCTCATCTGGTCAACCCTCCGTGCACGCAACCGACGTTCCCGTCTGGTCAAAATCCTCATGTCGAGTGAGAAAGGAGATGGTCAGTCCACCGGTGCTTGGCTGAGGGGAACCAGTGAGGGCTTCGGTGGTCGACGGCGGCGCCCCCGGCAGTCCTCGACGGAGTCGGCCACCTCCCTTTCCCCTGACTACCTAGGGTTAATGTTACGAGCGAGCCCGCTGCTCTGCGCGATCGAGGGCTACCGCCGGCCACCGCGCTAGAGATGGTCGCGATTGTTTGCCTCCACGCGCCACCTTGCGGCGTCACTGTTGTGTGCTGCTTGTGCGCTGCCCCAGCCGAAGTAGCCGGCCCAGGCAGCTACTACTGGCTCCTTGCCGTGCTTGCCGTTGTTGCTTTTATTATTGTTGCTTGCTGAGTGTATAGAGATGCTGATGCTTGATTGATTGTTCATGATGCAGACCACAAAATTCAGTTGAAGGTGCAGCGGTTGTGTGCGTTAGCAAGAAGCAGCAGCAGGCAGCGGCAAGTGCCTCCTGCCGGGGGGAACAGAGAGTGCCTAGCCGGCAGGGAGGAAACTAGATTCATGAGGCAACTCGGGAATTTGGAAAATCTCAGGTGATTTGCTCGTTTCTTCAGTCAAACGTGTACAAAATGGCAATTTGGTCACTGGTCAGGTGTGGCAAATTATCAAATAGAATGTAAGGAGTGGAAAGCATCCCCATTTGATTATCTTATCTTCTAAAGACTAGGTCGCCTCGGATGGTTGCTTCTCATAGCAAGCACTAGGTAAAACAAGCCCATTTGATTATCTAATTTTGTTGCATTTTTTATTTCCTTTCCTGAAGTTCTAGAGTGTTTTTCTCTGTCGTTGAATTTTTGCAGATTTTTTTAGCAAGCTCAATCTGATGCTCATGCGGAAGCTCGCTGTCAGCCTGAACAACAATTTGTCAAGAATTTTTTTCTCAACAACATGAGAAGTGGCTGGAACAGGAAGTAGGATGTTGACTAAGCTGACAGAGCTTTTAATGAGAAACGGGGAAGGAAATTGCTTCGAAGTAGAAGTTACTTAACTGTGCAAGTTGCTGTAAATTTGGATTTGGGTAGAAGATACAATACGTGTTCAAGTTGCTTTAGTTATTTGGTTGGGGAAACTTAGTTTCTTTCATGATATCATGGCGCACCCTGGCTGATCCTTCTGAATATGTGTAAACATGCCTTAACACTATAATGGCTACTTATGAAGTCATAATTATTTATTATATATTACATTGTGTATTTGCTGGTCCGTGCTTAACAGTATAGTATACATGATTTTACCGGGGGCTTTTACGTGTCTAGGTAGACTTAAGTTTCTAAACATTTTATTTTAAATTTGCTAGAGACAACACACTCTTGCCTAGCACATGAATGGCCTACTAAGTTAAATGCTCTGTCATTCGGCCAATCCCCGAGGCGGCAAAGCGCGCGTATTCATCTAGTGCATACTAAAACTTAATGTTGATTGATAATAAATGGTGTTGGTGGTCGACTAAGCAACCACATTTTTATCGAAAAGAAGGGTTATTCCGACCTCCGCATCAAAATAATGCATGTAGCCATTTTTATTAATTATCCAACGGAGTTTGATAAACTAAATATAAAGACCAACACAAAGTCACATTCTAAGCAAACAAAATCGCTACACCTAAAAGTATAAAGATTTACCCTGTACGCATCAAGAGACACCGTCTAATCCAGTGGTCTCAAGAAGCCGCCCACGTGGCAAGCTGGAGTACCAACCGGTCTAGGCGTCCCATAACGTGCACAACATGCGCACGCTTTAGGATATGCCGCCGCCATCTTTCGTCATCCCGTCTTCAAGAGGAATCATTGCATAGAACTTGTCAGTCACATCTGCCGTCGATGTCACCCCAATACCAGATAGCGCCACCAGCCTGCACACACCCATCAGATTGCATCCAACTCTGAAACTCCTGCTCCACGTTGCCGAGACCCACCGTCTCCAATGCGGCCGATGTAACACCGCTCCACCTGTTGGCCCCTCCGTCGGTGCTAAATCCGGCATATCTCAAGGTATGGGTTCTAAACTAGGCGTCTTGGAGCGATGATAACATGGACACATGATTTTACCTAGGTTCAGGCTCCCTCAGAGACATAATACTATACGTCCTGCTTTTGATTGTAATGATGTGGGGGATAGTACATAGGACATGTATCTACCATGAGATTGTATGATTCTAATGATCTCGAATATGATCTATCGACTAGCCTGTCCTCAGCTTATATAATGCAATGGAGACCTAGGATAACAGGACTCCTCGTCTTCTGCGCCAAGTTTTATGGAGTCTTCCTTGTATACGTCATGGGCTGTCCGAAGAAGCCCATTAGTGAACCACCATGGGGGTCATCGACCTGACCCACCTGATCGGGAGGCGACATGGTGAGTACCCCCTAGTCCAGGACACTGTCGGTAGCCCCCTAAACTGGTCTTCAAGTTGGGGACACTCCTCGGTTCTTCCAAATTGTTCTTCGTCTTCGGTCGTTGGTTTTGAAAGTTAGTCCAGCAAATATTCTCATCTCCGATCTCAAGAATCATTGAGGTGTATCCAAAGAGTTCACACGTCGGGTATGCGACGAGTTCACGCGTCGGGCATCCTAGGAGGCCCCTTAAGTTCTCGGCCTTTATCAATGCCTTATTATTTTTACATCACACCTCGAGTTTGAAGTATTTCCCATGCGGCGTTGTGTTTTTGTAGCCAAGCTCCAATGCCGAATTACATCTGAGGAGTCGCAGACCACCTCAGCCTTGAATTTTTTTGAAGGAGGTTAGTCGAGCTTAATGCCAAAAAAGTTCTCAAAGGAGCTACTCACTTGTAGCCGAGCTTTATGCCGGACTACTTCGAGGTGGTGCACCACCTCGGTCTTGGGCCGATTTCTTGTGGAATCTATTTCCGATTGGTGTAATTTATTTACTGCCGAGATGTATAGCCAGTAGCCCTCAAGGTGTGCGCCAGCCTAAAATCCAGGATGCACCTAAAGGATAAATCAAATCTGTTGATCCCAGTAGTCCCTGAGACTCAGGTCGATTCGCAAAATTGGTCTGAGGATCAAGTCCTTACTCGATAGCATACTTAGGAACGGAAACACGGTGCAATAGCTCCCGGGAGTCGGGTTGGGTGTGACCAACCGACCCGAGGATCATAATCTCCTCGGAAACCATATTGCACTTTTAAATTTACTGCATTGAATCGTCAATGTAGTAGCCCCCGAGACTTGGGTTGGGCAACATGGCCGGCCCTAGGATCGAATCTCCTCGGGAACTACTCCACATGCTGTGTGTTTTTCACCAATACCAAGGTGCAGGTCGGCAGGAAAGATGCCGAGCTGCAGGTCGGAAAAGATTTCCCGAACTGATTAGGCAGGGCACCTCGGTCAAGAGGATGTCCCGTCCCCTGAAAAACATAAAAAATAGTTTAAAAGTGACATAGGATCAAAAAACCAAAAAACTTATGTAAAAACTTTACGTCTGAATTAAATCATGTTTTTTGTGCCAATCCGAATTTTTTTCTTAAAACTAGTTTGTGCTTCCGTCGTGCTTTAACATGATACATCCGATCTTCAGACTTCATGTGGGTCAGCCTTAAGTTTCAACTCCTTTCCCGAAGGTCAAGTGCTTCTCATTAGGCCAGTTTAGCGAACTAAACTTGAGCGGCTTTAGAGAGAAACCAGGTTATCCAGCTATTGACCACACACTCGCATCGGAAAAAGGAGTAGTAGAAAAAGACTTGACAACAACTTAGAAGAAAACATTATTGTAAAACAGCTCATATAAATTCAAGAGCCCCCAGTTAACTTGGAGAAAATAAGTGTCTTTAACAAACAACATTTTTGTTTAAGACAAATATAATGCTTGGTTGACCCGGATTTTTTTTTAAAAAAATTTGAGCATGAAAGCGACCACTGGTGCGCGTTGGTCCTAAACAAACAGTTTTTAACCCCTTTCCGCAACGACGTTTGGAACTGTCGCCAAGTGAGTGTGGGCGACAAGAGGGTCCTTCCCACATGACCCAGAAACCGTCGGGGATAGGGAGCCTTGATGCATAAAGTTGTCCCTATATAACCGTTTCCGATATCTCGAATATCCCAAACGCTTCATCCTTGCTACTCGTTTGTGCTCGCATTGCCATCGCAGTCGGAGTTTTATGGTTCTACCTAAAACCAGGCAGATTCCAGGCATGAGAGTTTTCCATGAAGATTCTAGGCACGGAAGTTTTACGATGCCCGACACATCACAAACAGTTCATAATTATAAACCATGTACGATAGGTAGACAATCACACACATTTAGTTTTCCCGCTCCGTATGTGATAGTGTATGACATCACACACGCTTTGCAAACGGCAACTGTGTGCATGCTTGCACATGTTTCCTCTCTGTGAACCTTCTCAGATTATGGTGTGTATCGCAAACGTTTGTGTTTTACCAACAGTGTGTGCCGTAATGACCTGCACAACATAATTTCGCCCTAATTTAATTGCTGCTATTTAAATTTGTACCTAATTTAAACTTGAAAGTAGGCTATAGCTTTATTCATATCCATCAGGTTCAAACAACCAATGCATTATTCGATTCACAAGTACACATGTTTAAGAATTACATAAGCACCAAATAAAGAATGATCTACCAGGGTTCTATACTTGTACTATTACAGATGGTAAAGAAAGAGGTGACAACATTCCAGTTGCCGAACAAGATGAAGTGGAATGGCCCTATTGTGCTCTCCTAGATGCAGAAGGAATGCAGGACTCTAGTCCAACCCCTTGTGATGGCCGGCCACCAATCATGTAGTTTGAGAGGTATTCTTGAGTAAACTGCTTCAGGATCCACTGCAAAAGAAAAAATATTCAGATATTGCCATCTAACACAACTCATTACACGCAGTAAAAAGAAGGCTACAGGGTTCTTACTTACCATCCTGCAGTTCACTGTTGTCTTGCATAAAGTGTAAACAAATAGTTTGATTGACATCTTTTGACCCATTTTAATAACAATCTTTATCAGTTTCCTCACTTGATGCTGGTTCATGAATATCTCATTGCCCCATACGTAGAAAATGGTCGAAGTGTGGATCTTTGGCAATCATATATGTACCTAAAAGCACCAAGTTAATATTGAAAGCTAAACAACAATTGAAAAATGATGTAGTACAACACTCCATCCATCCCATTATAGAAGATTTTATTACATGTATATCTAGACATCATCAGAACATTAAGCTAACACTCTTCCTTGTTGCTATGTAGCCTGGGATTGCATATTTAGTCATTCAGTACAATGCATGTTGCTAAACAACAATTGAAAAATGAAAAGGCATGTTAACTGCAATATCCTTTAACATCAACCAAATATCGTAATTAATAGTGGTATTGTTGAAACCGTTATTGATGAAATTGAACTGCACGACAAATAGTTGCACATATAGAGCATCACATTGTGAAGAAATGAAATAAACAAGTCATAAGGACATCTCTAGACGATCCTTAAAAAGTTAAAGGCCTAAAACCCTTAGTGGAGGTCGAGCCAATTTACTCCAGCAATTTTTGGTCTTTTCTAGTCGATCCCCTAAACTTAAGGTTGTAAACTTCAATTTGATCAAGTTCAAAGCAGGTTCAACCGAAAGTAGCATGCATTCAAACATAAACATAGATAGTTTTGCATAATCGAACATAAAACATAAATTAAACTACTTTCAGTCGAAGTAGAGGTCGAGCCAATCCTTCCTCGTCATGTACTGTGTGCCGCGAGCCGGGTCCGGGCCAGTACTGTCGTCGGGGTCGTTGGGGAAGGCACTCCTCCACTCGTCCACGTCAATCTCCTCGTCCTCTGGGCCCACCTCGACGACCTCCATGCCGCCGTCGTCGCTGCCTTCGACCTCGTCATCAGAGGAGAGCGCGATAACCTCGCCGCCCTCCACGCTGCCGTCCTCGCCGCCTTCGACCTCATCATCGGAGGAGAGCACGATAACCTCGCCGCCCTCCGCGCCGGCAAAGATCGCCCGCTCCGCCTCCATGAGCTCCGGGTACTGTCGGCGGAGCTCTTGCATGTAGGCCTCGAGACGCTCCCACGCTTCGTGGTCCTCCCACGCCATAGCCGTGCTCACCACCCTGGCTCCGGTGGAACGAGGTCGACCGGGCGTGTGCCGAAGGGGAAATTGAGCCTAGCCGCCGCGCCGTGGTAGTGGACCTGCCAGCGGTCGTACTCCACGGCCGCGAGCTCGGCCGTGTGGAAGCTACCGAGCCACCGACGGGTGTGGGTCTCTCGATTTGTAATCCCGGTGACCCACGTCCTCCACCACCGCTGCCAGACCCCGAGTTAGGACTTCGTCGGCTGCCGGGTCCGAGGGAGGACGGGGAAGTCCTCGAACCGGCATAGGGGCGCGGCGACGGGCGGATCGGGGGACCAGCGACGGCGGATTGGGCCCGGGGAGGACAACGGGACACCTCAGCGGCCACCTCGCCGGCGTCGGGCGAAAAGGCTGTGATAAACCTCTTTTTGGACATTGTCTCCTCGAGCTCCCCGGCACACCGACAGAGGTTGAGGATGAAGGCGCCGGCCATGGCGGCGACCTACCAATGGTTTCGAGGTTTGTGTGTGTCTGTGTGAGCGGAGGTTTTGGGGGGTGTGTGTGGAGGGGGGTGGGGGCGGGGCAAGGTTGTGTTTGAGGAAATACTGCGGCAACTGAAAATTTTACTAGGCGGGAGTAACAAGGCGGGGCTACTGAAAATTTGGATCAAGGGCGAGCAGATATTTTTGAGATTGCGAGGGATGCAGAGGCGGGAGTAAAATGCCGGGGCTACTGAAAATTTGAATCAAGGGACTGAAGCGGAGCGGGAGTAACAGACATCGCACACGGTTCGCACATACTATTCGTGTGCTATCAAACATTAAAACCTTCCAGGCGGTAGATATTTTCAAGATTACGAGGCAGTAATATTTTTGAGATTGCGAGGGATGCAGAGGTAGGAGTATTTGGGGAGCGAACTAGTGTGCTTGACACGCCGACTGTGGACGGTAGACGACGCACCTTCTCGTGTAAGCCATAGGCATACTATACACCGACGGTGCTCCAAGATATTTTGTACTTCATCTTACATGGTTGGTGATAATAAACTATGTGGGATCTACTTGATTTGAATTACAAAATGGGGTCACAACAGCAATGGACGCTGTTTGAATTGCTAGACCTTTTATCTGTAGTGAACATGCAACTATATGTGTGTCGTAAAAGAATTGGAATTATTCAGGGTTCGTTTGGACATTTTATACATTAAACTGGTTTTCTAGCCATTTCAGGTGAACAATTCAAAATTAAACTACATGCACATGCTTCGGTGCATACAAATTAGTTGAAAAAAAAATCAAATTTGTGTCCTTCAGTGCATGCTTAGGTCCCATGCAAGAAATGGGAATGAAACTTTTGGGGTTCGTTTGGCCTTTTTATACATTAACTGGGTTTTCTAGGCATTTTATGTGCATAATTCAAATTTGAACTATAAGCACATGCTCCAATGCACCAAAGTTGGTTGGAAAATCACATGCGTGTCCTTGAGTGCATGCTTAGGTCCCATGCAAGAGACGGGAATGAATTTCAAACATCAGGGCACTATTCATTGCCGGCAAAACGTTGAGATGCCTGGTTTTTAAATTCTAGTAAATCCAAAACTTGTCTGAAATTCATGAAACTTGGCATGCTATCATGGAGCCGCATCAACATGCTGTGGTAAAAAATTTGTCCCATTTGAGGCAGGTTCGGGTATAAGCTTCTCACAAACCAGAGCTTCTCACAAAAGCATGATGGTTTCGATAGGGAACGTCCCACTTTTGGGGACGAAACGGTATCCATTGCCTCTTATTGCTTTCAAATTTTTTTCTCGTGTCAACGTAGAACAACAAGAGTGTTCTGTCAATTTTTGTGATTTTTTGGGGTTCGTTTGGACATTTTTATGCATTAACTGCATTTTCAATGCATTTACGTGCATAATTCAAATTTGAACTACATGCACATGCTCTAGTGCATATAAATTGGTTGAAAAATCAAATCTGTGTCCTCGGGTGCATGCTTAGGTCCCATGCAAGAAATAGGAATGAATTTCAAACACCAGGGCACCATTGATTGCCAGCAAAACATTGAGATGCCTAGTTTTTAAATTCTAGTAAATCCAAAACTCATCATAAATTCATGAAACTTGGCGTGCTACCACGGAACGGGAAAAACATGTCGTGGTAAAAATTTGTCCCATTTGGGGCAGGTTTGGGTATATGCTTCTCACAAACTAGAGCTTCTCACAATAAGCCTGATGGTTTCGGTAGGGAACGTATGTCCCACCTTTGGGAAAGAAATGATATCCATTGCATCTTATCGCTTTCAAAAAATTTCTCGTGTCAACATAGAACAACATGAGTGTTGTGTCCATTTTTGGGATTTTTCGGGGTTCGTTTGGACATTTTTATGCATTAACTGAGTTTTCAATGCATTTATGTGCATAATTCAAATTTGAACTACGTACATGCACATGCTCCAATGCATATAAATTGGTTTAAAAATCAAATCAGTGTCCTTGGGTGCATGCTTAGGTCCCATGCAAGAAATATGAATGAATTTTTCAGGGTTCGTTTGGCCTTTTTTATACATTAACTGGGTTTTCTAGGCATTTTATGTGCATAATTCAAATTTGAACTACAAGCACATGCTCCAATGCACCAAATTTGGTTGAAAAATCACATGTGTGTCCTTGGGTGCATGCTTAGGTCCCATGCAAGAGACGGGAATGAATTTCAAACACCAGGGCACTGTTGATTGCCGGCAAAACGTTGAGATGCCTGGTTTTCAAATTCTAGTAGATCCAAAACTCATCTGAAATTCATGAAACTTTGCATGCTATCATGGAGTGGCATCAACATGCCATGGTGAAAATTTTGTCCCATTTGGTGCAGGTGTGGGTGTAAGATTCTCACAAACCTCAGCTTCTCACAACAAGCATGATGGTTTCGATAAGGAACACACCAACTTTGGGGACGGGACGATATCCGTTGCCTCTTATTGCTTTCAAAAAGTTTCTAGTGTCAACAAAGAACAACATGAGTGTTGTGTTTAATCTTGGAATTTTTCGGGGTTCGTTTGGCCTTTTTATACATTAACTGTTGGGGAACATAGTAATTTCAAAAAGATTGCTACGCACACGCAAGATCATGGTGATGCATAACAACGAGAGGGGAGAGTGTTGTCCACGTACCCACGTAGACCGAAAGCGGAAGCGTTAGCACAACGCGGTTGATGTAGTCATACGTCTTCACGATCCGACCGATCAAGTACCGAACGTACGGCACCTCCGAGTTCAGCACACGTTCAGCCCGATGACGTCCCTCGAACTATGATCCAGCCGAGTGTTGAGGGAGAGTTTCATCAGCACGACGGCGTGGTGACGATGTTGATGTTCTACCGACGAAGGGCTTCGCCTAAGCACCGCTACAGTAATATTGAGGTGGACTATGGTGGAGGGGGCATCGCACACGGCTAAAAGATCAAACGATCAATTGTTGTGTCTATGGGGTGCCCCCTGCCCCCGTATATAAAGGAGAAAGGGGGGCTGCGGCCGGCCAGGGAGGAGGCGCGCCAGGAGGAGTCCTACTCCCGCCGGGAGTAGGACTCCCCGCTTTCCTAGTTGGATTAGGACTTGGGAGGGGGAAAGAGTGGAGGAGAAGAAGGAAGGGGGTGCCGCCCCCCTCTCCTTGTCCTATTCGGACTGGGGGGGGGGGAGGGGCGCACGGCCCAGCCCTAGCCGCCTCTCCTCTCTTCCACCTAGGCCCACTAAAGCCCATTAAGTCCCCGGGGGGTTCCGGTAACCTCCTGATACTCCGGTAAAATCCCGATTTCACCTGGAACACTTCCAATATCCAAACATAGGCTTCCAATATATCAATCTTCATGTCTCGTCTATTTAGAGACTCCTCATCATGTCTGCGATCACATCCGGGACTCTGAACAACCTTCGGTACATCAAAACATATAAACTCACAATATAACTATTATCGAAACGTTAAGCGTGCGGACCCTACGGGTTCGAGAACTATGTAGACATGACCGAGACATGTCTCCGGTCAATAACCAACAGCGGAACCTGGATGCTCATATTGGCTCCCACATATTCTACGAAGATCTTTATCGGTTAAACCGCATAACAACATACGTTGTTCCCTTTGTCATCGGTATGTTACTTGCCCGAGATTCGATCGTCGGTATCCCAATACCTAGTTCAATCTCGTTATCGGCAAGTCTCTTTACTCGTTCCATAATACATCATCCTGCAACTAACTCATTAGTTGCAATGCTTGCAAGGCTTAAGTGATGTGCATTATCGAGAGGGCCCAGGGATACCTCTCCAACAATCAGAGTGACAAATCCTAATCTCGAAATACGCCAACCCAACAAGTACCTTTGGAGACACCTGTAGAGCACCTTTATAATCACCCAGTTACGTTGTGACGTTTGGTAGCACACAAAGTGTTCCTCCGGTAAACGGGAGTTGCATAATCTCATAGTTATAGGAACATGTATAAGTCATGAAGAAAGCAATAGCAGAATACTAAATGATCGGGTGCTAAGCTAACGGAATGGGTCATGTCAATCACATCATTCTCCTAATGATGTGAACCCGTTAATCAAATGACAACTCATGTCTATAGTTAGGAAACATAACCATCTTTGATCAATGAGCTAGTCAAGTAGAGGCATACTAGTGACAATCTGTTTGTCTATGTATTCACACATGTACTATGTTTCCGGTTAATACAATTCTAGCATGACTAATAAACATTTATCATGATATAAGGAAATAAATAATAACTTTATTATTGCCTCTGGGGCATATTTCCTTCAGTCTCCCACTTGCACTAGAGTCAATAATCTAGATTACACAGTAATGATTGCAACACCCATGGAGCCTTGGTGCTGATCATGTTTTGCTCGTGGAAGAGGCTTAGTCAATGGGTCTGCAACATTCAGATCCGTATGTATCTTGCAAATTTCTATGTCTCCCACCTGGACTAAATACCGGATGGAATTGAAGTGTCCCTTGATGTGCTTGGTTCTCTTGTGAAATCTGGATTCCTTTGCCAAGGCAATTGCACCAGTATTGTCACAAAAGATTTTTCATTGGACCCGGTGCACTAGGTATGACACCTAGATCAGATATGAACTCTTTCATCCAGACTCCTTCATTTGCTGCTTCCAAAGCAGCTATGTACTCCGCTTCACATGTAGATCCCGCCACGACGCTTTGTTTAGAACTGCACCAACTGACAGCTCTACCGTTCAATGTAAATACGTATCCGGTTTGCAATTTAGAATCGTCCGGATCAGTGTCAAAGCTTGCGTCAACGTAACCATTTACGATGACTCTTTGTCACCTCCATTAACGAGAAACATATCCTTAGTCCTTTTCGGATATTTCAGGATGTTTTTGACCGCTGTCCAGTGATCCACTCCTGGATTACTTTGGTACCTCCCTGCTAGACTTATAGCAAGGCACACATCAGGTCTGGTACATAGCATTGCATACATGATAGAGCCTATGGCTGAAGCATAGGGAACATCTTTCATTTTCTCTCTATCTTCTGCAGTGGTCGGGCATTGAGTCTTACTCAACTTCACACCTTGTAAGACAGGCAAGAACCCTTTCTTTGCTTCATCCATTTTGAACTTCTTCAAAACTTTGTCAAGGTATGTGCTTTGTGAAAGTCCAATTAAGAGTCTTGATCTATCTCTATAGATCTTGATGCCCAATATGTAGCAGCTTCACTGAGGTCTTTCATTGAAAAACTCTTATTCAAGTATCCCTTTATGCTATCCAGAAATTCTATATCATTTCCAATCAGTAATATGTCATCCACATATAATATCAGAAATGCTACAGAGCTCCCACTCACCTTTTTGTAAATACAGGCTTCTCCAAAAGTCTGTATAAAACCAAATGCTTTGATCACACTATCAAAGCGTTTATTCCAACTCCGAGAGGCTTGCAGAAGTCCATAAATGGATCGCTGGAGCTTGCACACTTTGTTAGCTCCCTTCGGATCGACAAAACCTTCTGGTTGCATCATATACAACTCTTCTTCCAGAAATCCATTCAGGAATGCAGTTTTGACATCCATTTGCCAAATTTCATAATCATAAAATGTGGCAATTGCTAACATGATTCGGACAGACTTAAGCATCGCTACGGGTGAGAAGGCCTCATCATAGCCAATCCCTTGAACTTGTCAAAAACCTTTCTGTAACGCTCACGATGCGGCTATATCTCCCACATGTCGGAGCACGACTTAGAGGCATAACCGCATTGTAGACATGTCGCAAGAGGGGTAATCTTTACACATCCCATGTACTGAATAAGGAAAGAGATACATAGTTGGCTTACAATCGCCACTTCACACAATACATGAATAAAGCATTACATCATCTAGATACAATCAAGGTCCGACTACGGAACCAAAATAAAAGAAGACTACCCCAAATGCTACACAGATCCCCGATCGTCCCAACTGGGCTCCACTACTGATCAACTGGAAACGAAAACAACATAACAAACACGAATCTTCATCAAGCTCCTCCTTGAGCTCGGTTGCGTCACTTGCACGATATCATCGGCACCTCCAAACTGGTTTTGGAAGTATCTGTGAGTCACGGGGACTCATCAATCTCACACCCTCGCGATCAAGACTATTTAAGCTTATGGGTAAGGTAAAAGGTATGAGATGGAGCTGCAGCAAGCACTAGCATATATGGTGGCTAACTTACGCAAAAGAGAGCAAGAAGAGAAAGGCAAAGCACGGTCGAGAAACTATGATCAAAAAGTGATCCTAGAACAACCTACGTCAAGCATAACTCCAACACCATGTTCACTTCCCGGACTCCGTCGGAAAGAGACCATCACGGCTACACATGTGGTTGATCCATTTTAATTAAGTTAAACTTTAGGTTTTCTACAATCGGACATTAACAAATTCCCATCTGCCCATAACCGCGGGCACGACTTTCGAAAGTTCAAATCCCTACAGGGGTGTCCCAACTTAGCCCATCACAAGCTCTCACGGTCAATGAAGGATATTCCTTCTCCCAAGAAGACCCGATCAGACTCGCAATCCCGGTGACAAGACATTTTGACAATGGTAAAACAAGACCAGCAAAGCCACCCGAATGTGCCGACAAATCCCGATAGAGCTGCACATATCTCGTTCTCAGGGCACACCGGATTGTCCAAGGTTCTGGTAGGCCAGCCCAGAGTTGCCCCTGGTGGCCACCGGCAGCTGACAGGTTGGACCAACACTCAGAGGAGCACTAGCCCGGGGGTTTAATAAAGATGACCCTTGGGCTCCGGAAACCCAAGGGAAAAGAAAAGGCTAGGTGGCGAATGGTAAAACCAATGTTGGGCCTTGCTGGAGGAGTTTTATTCAAGGCGAACTGTCAAGGGGTTCCCATTATAACCCAACCGTGTAAGGAACACAAAATCAAGGAACATAACACCGGTATGACGGAAACTAGGGCGGCAAGAGTGGAACAAAACACCAGGCATAAGGCCGAGCCTTCCACCCTTTACCAAGTATATAGATGTGTTAATTAAATAAGAGATATTGTGATATCCCAACAAAATATCCATGTTCCAACAAGGAACAAACTCCAATCTTCACCTGCAACTAGCAACGCTATAAGAGGGGCTGAGCAAAACGGTAACATAGCCAAACAACGGTTTGCTAGGACAAGGTGGGTTAGAGGTTTGACATGGCAATATGGGAGGCATGATAAGCATGTGGTAGGTATCGCGGCATAGGCATAGCAATAGAGCGAGCAACTAGCAAGCAAAGATAGAAGTGATTTCGAGGGTATGGTCATCTTGCCTGAGATCCTGTAAGGAAGAAGAACGAGTCCATGAAAGAGACAAACGAACGTAGTCGAACCAAAACTCACAACTCCGGAACGAAACCGAAGCTAACGCGAGAAGCAACCCGGAAAGAAGCAAACAACATAGTAAAACAACCACCACATAAGCATGGCATGATGCACAACCAAATATGATGCATGTCTGGTTTAAATATGCATGGCAGGGCAAAGTGCACAAACAACTCTACAAGTTAAGTGGAGCTCAATATGCAACGAGTTGCATATTGACGAAACACCACAACAATTATTTAGTTCTCTCCCGTTTATGTACCCAACAATATTAAATATTTTTAAGCGTGGCAAGAGGTGAAGCAAAAGTAAACTACACAATCTAAGCAATTTAAATGGGGCCGAAAACATCAAACAACAATTCCGGTAAATCCCCATATGCCTTAGTAATTTATTGCAACAACAATTTAAACATTTTAATTGTTGTTATCATGATGCGGATGACATGAACAAGTTTATGCAATTTTTATTAAATGTTGACAAGAGCATTATGAAGCATTTTGTCATTGTGGCGGAAACGAAAAGGGGTGCCACGGCAACGAATCCGAAAATGATGCCACGACAACATATCGGTTCCGGTAGCTCATGGAGATATTGGTGCAAAAGGAAAAGCGACGGGAGCGTGCCATGCAAGGACGGTGGGGTGATCCCGGATAGCGGGTTCCCACAAGCCGACGACAAGGCAACGAGGAACTCGCAAAGAACAACTCGGACACGGTGCAACCACGAGCATCTCATACATCACACAACATTCGTTCACGGGCGTCGTCTTGGGGTTATACCTTTGTAGCGTGCATTATCGGAGCGGTTCGAGTTCGATCCGGTGTAGGGGAAGTAGACGTTCTCGGGACGTTCGTAGTGGAAGAAGTCATACACGGGCGCAGTGGGTAGTAGTGGTACTAGCATCTTCGGACTTGTCGGTCTCGATTCTTGCGACGGTAGCGGTATACGTCTCGTTTTCGGAGAGGTACTTGGGGTCATTTGAACTTGTCGGTCTCGTCATCTCGAAGGGGTGCTTGACGTTATTAGCGATTCCGAAGACGACGGTAGAGGTACACTTGTTGTAGGGGTATTTGTCGGATCCACGGCGACGGTAGAGGTACAAACGTTCTCGCGGTACTTGGGTCGTCGTGGAACTTGGCGTTTGCGGTATTGATAGCTCGAAGGGGTACTTGTTGTGTCCGAAGTCTCCGGCCGTAGTGGTACTTGATGATACGGGTAGTCGAACTTGAGGAAAAACGGGTCTCCTCGGGGACTTGATGCATCCGAATTCTTTGGGTTTGTAGTAGTACTTGGCGTTCGGAGCGGTGGTCGTTCGTGTTCTGTAAGTCGTGGTACTTGCCGGACTTGGTGAGTCCAAGTGTCTCGGTGGTGGCCATGGTACTCCCTGATTTGGAGGGTCTTGACAACGACAATAGGGGCCAGCGATGGCACGGAGGAGAGCCTCGGGTGGTTGAAGACGCCAGCGAAGGTGGGGTGAGGCAGGGAGCAGCAAGGCGTTGCTATGGATCATGGACAGCGGCGGAGCATCTGCTGGCAAGCAGCTGCGGGGTGGAACGGGAAAGAGCATGGAGGGTCCTGGTGCTGGATCTTGACGGCGTGGACTTGAAGCGAGGAGGAGGCCACGGCAGGAGGTCGGCGACGTGGACTTGGGGGCTCCGGTGACGCTTGGCGCGATGCAGGGCTCCGGCGGTGCGGTCGACGAGCAGGAGAGGCGGGGTTGAGGACGACGGGTCCGGGCGGCGAGGAGGCGCGGCCTTGGAGACTGGGCGCATCGCGTGGGACTTGGGGCGCCGGAGGTCGACGTCTGCGGGCGCAGGGCCTTAGCAACAGGGGGCGCGACCATGGCGGGGCTTGGCTGCTCGTGGTGGTTGGTGGTGGCTCGGGACGAGGACAAGGGGGGGGGGGTTTGAGGAGAGGGACGGCGGTGAAAGAGGAGGGGATCGAGAGCGAGCGCTCTCTCCCTGGCGGCGCGAGAGGAAGGAAACGAGGGAGAGGGAGAAGTGGGATCGAGGCCTAGGGTTACGGGGCGTGCGGGCTGGCCTCGGTGCGGGTAGCCTAGGTAGGCCGGCGCGAGAGTGGGCCTAGGGAGGCCCAAGTGGGCTGCGGCTGGCCTGAGGTGCAGCTGGGCCTAAATGGCCTGTTGGGCACCCTCTCTCTCTCTCACTCTAAAGAGAAAAAAAACAGAGATAAGGAAGAAAAGAAAGAGAGGTTAGGGGACGAAGTTGGACGCGCGGATAATTTTTCTGGACTCACAAAAATGTGCTTTTTCCGAGAAAATAGAAAAAGGCTATGACTGAAAGATTTAAATTCAAACTCATTTGATTTAAATTCAAATGATTTGAATAGGAAGTGAGGGTTGGGAAGGTCCAAAAAATGTTTGGATTTTTGGTGGAGCTCCGGAATATGATGAAAGAATATATGGCAAGGTTGGAGACCAAGAATTAAGATAACAAAGGCATTGAGATAATTTGCAAGTGTGTTATGGTGATATCCCAATTAAAGAAATATTTAAAATAGCTCCCTAATATTGGGAGGATATGTTGTAAAGAGAATCACCATGTGAATTCCCTTGGTTTAAATGGATCAAAGATCCATGCCATTTATTTAGGTGAGTTGCAAAAGATTTATGAGATGATGGCATGATGACATGATGCAAAGCAAAAATAAAAGGGCAGGCACAAATGAAACACACGGCGAAACCCGGAACATATGGAAGTCTTCTCGAGCATCGGTCTCGGGGCGTCACAACACTTCACTACTACGAGAGGATCTTGTCCCGAGATCTAGGATGGCACCGGATAGAATATGAAAGAGGAAGAGGTAAAACAAAGTTGCTTCTTTGACAAACGAGTGAAACCAAAGAACCTTGAAAAGTTAAGCCATTTTGAGAAAAGAATACAATGGAGATGAACGAAGCTGAAAACACTCCGTTAGAAAAGAGGAACGAGGAAGAACAAATTTTTGGCAGCACTCCGGTTGAAAAGTGATAAGAAACTTTATAAGATGAGAAGAACTTGAGCAGCGGGCACACACTCCGGTTAATAGGATAAGCAAGAAAAAAAATCATGATCTTCACAATTCAAGATGATGACTGAAAAGAGCAACATCACAAAGCCTTCAGACGAAATGAAAGAATGGAATGGAATGGAATGAAATGGAATGGACGGAGGGTAACAAGATCTTGAGAGATCATGCTTACAACAAATGCTGGAATGGAGTTATTGGATTATCAACAACGAAAAGCATAAACTTGATATGGTCTTATGGAATACATCTCAAAATTATGAGGTGACAACCTGCCACTCACGGAAAAAGATTGGATTGATAAGAACAAGGAGACGAGAAACTATTTCACCGGGAGAATAAAAGAAGAACTTGGGTCACTTATGAGCACCATAAATAGCAACAATCCTTAGGGAAGGCTTAGATGAAATATAACCCAAGATAACTCCAAGGAAGAAGGTGATGGGTTTAAATATCCCATTCTTGTGAAAGAAGACTGATATATTATCACCTCAAATGACAAGGGAGAACAATTGCACTCCGGATAGCAAGATGAAGAATGCTAGAAGTCCTCAGAAAAGAATCTCAATGAACACTTCGAGATTGAATTAAATCCTTGATGAACCATCATGTAGAGCCTCCATGAAGAACTCCGGTAATAAAAGAATGATCAAACGAAAGGAAAGATAAGTTGAAAACACAAGGTGAATCCTTGCAATTGATTGGATGAAGCTTTGCGACGAGATAAAGTGGTAACTTGGAACTCCGGAAGGAAAGATAAGGCATCTCGAACCAAGAATGTGATATGATGAACCACTCTGGAAAGAAGAAATTAGAATGCTTGGATGAAACAAGAAATAAGACTTATGTTATGCGTATCCTTCACCAATTTAGCTTGATGGCAAGCAATGGATTGCAAACAACTTAATCTCGTGGAAAGGATTAAGAG